>NC_133653.1:253875477-254175477 GCF_009905375.1 Apium graveolens
AGAAAAATAAAAAGGTTCAAATTTGGATTTTGACGATCTTTACATACACTTATATACCACATAGAGTACTAATAATATCCCAGAAGATCAATAAAAGAACCCCTACATAGTGTGGCATGAAAAGTTTTCTTATTCAGCATAACACTATTCATAAGGGTTTCAAAAATTCCAAAAATTGGGGTTATTACAATTCTTAAGCTGACAGAGGCACATGGGTTGACAGAGACAAACTGGAATGTGGAAGCCTCTAGGAGGAATCAAGAAAATGCAGCATTTCCATTCTGGTGCAAACAAGGAAGTATTTAAAGATTAACAGCTAAGCCTAAATTGCATTGGATAGAGAAATGAAGAAGAAACATGTGAAGAGCCTTTTTAATTGTATTTTATAGTTTTGTCTTCACTTGTAAACTTGGTGATATATAAACCAAGTAGAAGCTAGTAATTAGATGTGAATTTTCCAGAGCTGTTTAGAAAAATCCAGAGAGAAAATCATCTAGTTTGTACTAGGAAGCAGCTGTGATTTAATTCTTTGAATCACAGATTTTCTGAAATAACACATCTCTGGTGGAACAACAAATCCACCAGAAAAGTTTTTAAGTTCTTTGTGTTCTCTACATTTGTGTTTGAATATATATCTGTCTGTATTAGCTTCAATCCATTCACACACATTTGCTCACTAAAACACTTAGCCTTAGAAACTACTCAAGACTTGAAAAAGTTTTGAGAATTACATTCAACTTCCTTCTGTAAATCTCATTGTTAGTCCACTGGGAATAACACTTCCTCGCCCGCTTCATCCTAGTGGTTTCCAAGTCTTTGGGCTTGGTCACCTCTACTATTTTTTCATTCGCTGCATGAAGAGTTAAATAATAGATAAAACATGAGAAACATGCTAAGCTAATTATGTGAAGGAAAGAAAACTAAAGTTAGAATTTACTCTTCATAGGGACGGGAGAAAGCCCGCGCTCGACGAGAACCGTCTCCTTAGTAAGGTCCCAATAGTGAGACATCCCGTTATACTGAGTAAGGAGATCGAATTCCTTCGTCTCTTCTTCGAACAACAAAATGTCGTTGGGGCTCCCATCGATCACCTGCCGGAAAGACGAACGGAAGAGCGTACCCCAATCACCTCCTTCCCAGACCAAATAAACATACTTTTTCTTCCAACCCATATTATTGTCTGGGATAGACTTCCCATTGACTATGTGGGGGATTGTAGGGCATTGATTCAAAATAACCCCCCCTGAATTCTTATCAGGGCTGTATTTAAACTGAAAAATATTTCTGAAAACATTAACCGTTGGGGACACATTGTGCTTAGCGCATTGCGACAAAAAGTAAATAATCAATATCCAAGCATTTGGAGGAAGTTGACAAGGATTGATCCAAACATCAGCGAGTAGAACGGGGATAAAAGGGTGAAAGGGGACCTGATACATGCCCTGATGGTATCCCTGAAAATCACAAGGCGTCTTTTTTCCAATGGCAAGCCCTATCTACAGGACTCGCAAAAATCAGCTTGTAGGGCTTTTGGACCTTGAACACAATGTTCATTTTCTCCAGCTCCTTCGCATCATAAAATATGTTGACGTGATCAAACGCGTCCAAATAAGCATCAGACGGGTATTCATCCTCCCGAGTATTGATCATATCGATCAAAAAAAGAATACCTTGATCGAATGAGGAATTCGCTTGACTTTCTAGCCGCATTTATTTTGGCCAAGTGAGCTTATTTTTTTTCAGCCATCCTAAAAATGCAGAAAAGTATGAATTTGGGCATGTAAAGTGCAGGAAAAACCCAGAAAATTATGAAGATTTTCATATAAAACCCAGAAATTAAGCAAAAAAAACTGGAAAAATAAGAGGAAAATGGTGAATATACCTGGAAAAGTTTGGAGATTTGAAGATCTTCAACTGGAAACTGGAGATTTGATTGCCGGAAAACGCCTAGAATCATCGGAAAATGCCTAGAATCCCACTCACTCTATTATTTTTAGGATTATGTTGTAGGCTTGATGATATTCTACCAAAACACCTTAGTAGATTTAAGTAAGTTATTTTGTAACTATCAATGGATAACCATACTTGTTCATCCGTTGATAGAGTAGCTTCTGTCTAAATAAGTCTTTGTAGCACATTCCTGTATACTGTAATATCTTAGAGAATTAGGAGTTGTAGGTTATTCTAAGTCACGTTGAATTCTAGAATTATATGTAAAATAGGTTGGCCGATTGTAAATATTAGATGCCTTGTAATTTTGCATAAATGAAATTGAGCCAACTGCTATGAAAATACTTTCAACGGATGTTTCTGCAAGGCTTCGACGGATGACCCAAGTCTCAATCAATGGATGATCCAACAGAGAATCAACGGATGGTCCAAAAGAGTCTCGATGGATAACAGATTCAAATAGGAGTTGATAGTGACTTGATAGTCACATGGGTTGATTGTATATAAAAGGAATGTGGCAGCCCGTAATCAGGATTATGAAGATCAAGAAGCATTTCCATACAAAACAGGGACGTTCAAATATGCCATATTTATCTGGATTGCATTGAACAGAGAAATAAAGAAACATGTGATTAGACCTAGATAATAGACTTATGCTTTGTCTTACTATACATGTAACTTGGTGATATAAAAACCAAGCGTAGCAAAGAGTTAATTATCAATTGACACCGTAAGAACAAGCAAGAACTAGAGAGAATTTGTAAGCTGTATCTTTTAAGAACTCTCAAGTTTTAGTTTGTAAAAAAAACTCTTGTAAGCAGCTGTGTGCTTTTACATCACAAAGATCTTCTACATTTATATATATATATATCTGGTGGAAATAACAATCCACCAGAAAGTTTTATAAATCCTTGTTTATTTACTTTGTGTTTGAATACTTGAATATTTATTATCCGCATTTAGCCTATTCAAACACTGTTACATTTATATTTATAAGAAGTTTTTAAAATCGAAAAGAAATCAAAATTCCATTCAACCCCCCTTCTGTAATTCTGTAGTTAGATTTTCTGGGAATAACTATTATATATGTGAAGTTAGGGAAGGTAAAATGTCAAAGGCCCATAAACCTGAGGCCCAAAGATGAAAAGCCCATTCCAGAATATTCTTGAAATTTCGTAAAGAAATAATTGAAGACCCAAACGCCCAATCCAGTTAGGATTAGGAGATTGAAGGCCCAAAGGCCCAATCCAATTAGGATTAGGAAATTCAAGGCCCAAAAGCCCAATCCAATTAGGATTAGGAAATTGAAGGCCCATAGGCCCAATCCAATAAGGATTTGAAAATTAAAGGCCTAAAAAGCCCAAACCATTTGGGAAACGACCCGGATCGAGGTCAAAATCTAGGTCGTGGATTATGTTTGAATTACTTCAAAATAGAAGCCTGAAAATAGACCTTGGAAACGACTAGGATCGAGGTCGAAATCCAGGTCGTGGATTATGTTCGAATTACTTCGAATAGAAGCCTAATTGGACCTTGGGAACGACCAGGATCGAGGTCGAAATCCAGGTCGTGGATCCTGGTCCAAAATTTTCGACTAGAGCACAAGAGGTGGTAAGTATTTCGAGTAGGATCCTGGTTGAAATTCCAACTAGGATCATGATCGAAATTAGACCCCCGAAGTCCCAGCATTGGGTGCATTAACCGAATTAAGGCATATCCTAGCAGAGGAAGTGTGTAAGGAAAATGAGTATGGAAAATTTCCTGAAAATAGTTTGAAGCCACGAGAATGGTAAATCGTTGTAAACGTGTAGGTCACGCCACACTTTACGATAAAAACGATACCCTGCAAGGGCAAAATGACAACTTAACTTCTACAAAATCTTATATATTTTCCTAGAAGTTGGGGGGCAAATGATAGGGGATAAAAATAATCCTAACTGCATAATAAATAAGCGCATTAATTATGCTTGATTTGGTCCAAAGACGAAGCCCGGTTATTAAGGCCCAACAATTAGTATGTCACTAAATGGGCTCAAAGGGCCCGCAAATCAAGGTTTTATTATTAAAATTCGCAGGCCTAGTATCGGCCCAAGTTATGATTGAGAAAACAAGTTCAAATCAGAATCAAACTCTCAAAAGAGTAGTCTTCAAGCCACACAGTCCTATAAGGAAGCAAATCCCTACATTCTAGGACTCCAAAGTCTATTATAAATCTGAGACTTACCCACCAAGTCTCCTAACCCTAATCCAATTCAGGGCATCTTATGCCTATATGAGGGGCCTCACCCCACAAATCAGAACTACGTTTTTTGACTTGATCCTTAGCACACAGCAAGGTATGTAGGTATCTTGTGAAGGCAGATTGAGTCACGAAGCACGAGAGCAATCAAATAGAGCCTTAAAGCTCATGGACCGTAGTATTAAATACACCCTAATTTTTTACTCATAACACCCGTATAAGGCCTCCTTGATAAATTTGTTTTCTAGACTATGATCTACCACGTTCTTGTTCATGATTGGGCTCTGGGTCATGACTTGCCACATTCGTGTTCGTAATTGGGCTTTGGGCCTAAATTTTCAGACAAAATTAGGTCTAATTAATAAAAATTAATTATATTTTTAAAGTTCATTTTTAATCTCATATCATTTGTCGTCCAACTTTCAGGATTTACCAAAGGAAACTAGAATATAAAGTTCGATCAAAAAAATTCGTATTTTTGATCGCGACTTGTGGATTTTATACCTTGTCGGGTATCATCACATTTCAAATTATGGAGCGACCTACACATTTACAGTGACTTATATACTTTCAAGTGATTTTTTGTACTTCGAACCTTATGTAGAATAATTAAACAATGTTTGATGTAAATCTGCCCTAGTCGGCTAGAGCCGTCCATTAGCCAGTCTTCGTCGTCTGAAGCCATCAGGGAAGGTCCATGATTGGCTATGGTTGGCTGAAAATTTTCGTCAAAATCTAGAGTCGGCTCTAGTCGCCCGACTCTGATTGACTGAATCCATCCGCAAGGTCTAGAGTCGGCTCTAGTCGGCTGAAGCCCTATCTGAAGGCCCGGTTAACCGGCTCTGGTCGGCTATAGCTTTCCGTCAGGGTATGGAGTCGACTCTGGTATGCCGGAGCCCTATTTAAGGGCCTGGTTGGCCGGATCTGATCAACAGGAACCGTCCGTCACAGTCTAGACTCAAATTTCATCAGCCGAAATCCTCCTTGGAGTCCCTGTCGACCGTAGCCCTCCCTGAATCTTCGTTGACGGTTCAAACTAGACTCATTTACTATAAAAGTCAAGTTTGAAAATAATTTTTAGAGTTCATAGACTTAGACTTCAATTTGATTAGAAAATTTCAAAGTTAAATTTTATAAGCACAAATTCGATTCAAATTATGATCACAACATTTTTTTGTCCCATATTTTTTTAAAATTTTTAAAATTATGCTATATAATTTTATCAAACCTTTCTAAATATATTATAATTCATTTTTCACTTTAGAATATATGTACAAAAAATATAAATTTGGATTTTGGTGCAGGGATATAAAAATTTGCTGTAATAACCTCAATTTTTGCAACTATTCAAAACCCTGATGAATAGTAAATTATGTTGATTGTAAAATATTATCAGACCACCCTATATAGGGATCCTTTTGTCGAAGTTCTGAGTTCGTATTAGTATTCTTTATGGAATATAAGTGTATGTAAAAGCCGCCAGGTTTCGAAAACGAATACTTTCATTTTTCCCGAGATTCCACCAGACACTGAAGGAATTGAATTATGTATTAATAATTAAAGGATTAATACCAAGGATTATAAAAAGGGATTAAAAGGGTAATAAAGGATATTAAAAAGGATTATAGAGCCCCTAACAATGAAACCACGGATACGTTCCTTCGAAACGATTAGCCAGAACGAACGATAAATGAGTCGTAAAACAATCAAACGACAAGTAATGCAAGAGAGATTAGTGCAAGAATTAAGGATAATGAACAAGCAATTAAGCAAGGATTAGCAGAAAAGATGCTTCCACCACCAAGCAATGACAAGTGGCAATGATGAAGTCACCAAGGTGATGTCATGCTTAATCACACTCCACTCACTTTGCTCTTCCAATTAACCACCCAAATATCTCACTTCAACTCCCATTTTCCACCACAAACATAATTAACAAAGAAAAACACTCCCCCCCTCCCAAGAATGTTGCTCTCAGCCCAAGCATAAACAAGGAAGAAGAAAAAAGAAAAACCTAGACTACACTCCACCATTTCCATCAAGGTTTATTTCTAAACCTTCCATATATCAAGATTAAGACTAGCTATGAGTTTAAGCATCAATCTCCATTCCTAGATAGCTTAAACAATTCATCAAAAAAGATGATGAATAGTGTTTTCAAGTTACTAACTTTGTTTTCTTTGTTTTTCCTTTAAGATCCAAACATTCCTAGGCTATCTCAAGGCTTCTTAAGGCTTCCTAGCTACTCTAATCACTCCAAGGAAGGTATAACACCTCCATACCCTAGCTTAACTTTGAGCTTTAGTTGAGTTTTAAGCATGTTAACTGATGGTTATAGTAGTTAGTATAATAAAAGCATGGCTGTTACATGATTGTATGGATGGTTAAGATTAAGTGGTGGATTGGATGATCCTTGTATGCTAATTGAGAAATGGATGGATTATGGAGAAGTTTTGACTTAAGAGGATGCCAGGAGTGAGTATCTTGATGGTTGATGATTTGTTGGTTGTATTGGTATAGATTAGAAATGGAAAAGCATGAAAATGTAGCCGTTATAATGCCCGATTTTCTTTAGGCCCAACTTACACTAGACAGTAGGTATACGAACCTCTCTTTCCAGACCCGACCACTGCCATGAATAGATAGATTACGTTACAAGCTTCATTTTGATATGTGGTTCGCTTAAATCCGATGTACGGTTTAGGAGAAACGACCGTTTTAACTAACGGCGTTTCGCGAACGTACCATTACCCCTCGCTTTACTTTGAAACCTTGGTTAAGGTCCTTAAATGACTAATTGGAGTATGAAACAATTATGTAAGACTAATTGTTCAGTTGGTACAGTATTCGCGAAGGAGTCGCCTTAAAAAGTTAAAAGGTTAATTTTATAAAAATGGTGGAGCCGAGGGTGCTCGAGCGACTTATGTGAATCGTTAAGCGCAAAAGCGAACGTTAGGGTCTAAATGGTTAAAGTCTAGTTTCTTAAGCGACCGTGGTTTAATTCCAACTTATATGTTGTTTATAGGTTACCAGACTCGTCCCAGGCCTTTTACCACCCCCAGCCGCTCAGGCAAGTTTTCTACCAATTATACTGTTGTTGTGATGTATATAATTGTTTGTGCATTATCTTGTGATAAGTGCATGGTTGTTATTAGCAAGTCTTGCGATATATTGGAGCATGTTGTTATGATATAAATATGCATGCCTGCTTCGTAATCTTGATATCTCGTTATCGATTCAAATGCTTATAAACTGCATAATACCTATGTTAGAGATAAGTAGCAGTTGCGTATACCCTTGGTATAGGGGACCCAAAGGTGAACTTATTTCTAAACCGGGAGTCGATGTTTCCGAGTATAATATATGTATATTTATATATATATATATAGTTTTCTATAACTATTAATCGAATAAGGTATATTCGATGGTTTTGAATAATAATCAAACTTATTTTCGATTATTCAAATAAGGATCGTACTTTCGTATAAGTATATCTTTTGTTATTTATTATTCGTTTTAAGTATGAGTATTGAAACTTCTACTTCAATTATTTTATAAAGATTATCCTTTATGGGAATATTATTTAAATAATAATATTCATATATTTTCTAATATATCGGGACTGATTTATTTTATTAAATCAGCATTACTCCAAACATTCTCAAAAATGTTTTCGAGTCTTCAAAATAATTTTAAAAGTTAGAGCGGATCCCAAAACTCGTTTTCAAATTTAAGATCTTCCTTTCGAAGGGTATTTAAATATTCGCTTAAAAATCTGAGGGATCCGGCTCTGTGGTGTATTTTATATTCGCAATGAGGTTGCTGTTTTGATAAAAGAATTTGATTATTTGCCCAACGTTCGGGAAGTAAGTCCATCTAATTGAGTCGGCATAAGCGACAGGCCGGGATACGATCTATCAAAGTGTAAGTGGTTGGGTGACAGTCCATCAACGCGTAAGAGGCCGGGTGGCGGTCCAGCACAAGGTCCTAATGCGGCCAGGGTGATGACCAGTGGGGGATTCATCCATCTACTAGGAGAAAAGGTTACTTATTGGTATCTTTGCCTGATCAGCAAGATATCAGGTTTATGCCAAAATTCTCTTCGTTCCAAATTCATTGGATATTACAACTTTGTTTATACTTTTCATGACAAAGGTTTTCAGGGAATGTGTGAGAGATATATATAGGTATATATATATAGGTATATATATATATAGGTATATATATATATATATATATCGGGACTTAATGAAGTATCTCGTAACTTCATTTCATTCAAATAATATTTCAAAGATTGAATCTATTCAAGTCTTATGTTGAAGTCCCATCTATGTGATGAACCTTGGAAAACTTATTATACTTTGAACAGTAATAGTTCAAGTAGTTTTCTAAAATGATATAAGTATAGTGAAGTAATTGGTAACTTCTTTTTACTTTAAACTTATATCCAGTAAGTAATTATCTTACATTTGATAAAGATTTCCAGTAAGTTATCTATTTAGATACTTGCATTATTGATTACACTATATATTATCTTGCGAGCTGTAATGCTCACTCTTGCTTCATTTTTTCATCACACAACAACAGTTAGGAAGGATGGTCAGACTCAAGCAGACCCAGCGCAAGAGCGTGGGAAGCGTCTCGCGTCTTCCCGTTGATATCATAGCTGCTATAGCTGCAGAGGTAGATCTATCTATAGGCCAGACATTCTACTTTTGGGAATCAATTATGTATAATTATAACTTGTGTTGGATAATGGCAACTAATTGTAAACTTATTAAGTAATCATTTTGGGTTGTAATAACTTTTAATTTGTGGATTCAAGGACTTGTACTTATTTCAATTTCATCTCTGAGACTATAACGTGTTGTGGTGTGTGTTATTATGGGGTCACAATATGAGGTTATTTATTTTAATTAAGTTAAGTGATATTTATGGAATGAAAGACCGTGACGACCCAGATTACCGACTCCAGATCTGGGGGTGTTACATTTGCTATAGTGAAAGACAAGTTATATTATAAAAAGGTGCACCCTTAAATTTGATTATTTATATGCTAGTTTTCAATATATATTTTGATGGTATCCGTAGCACGCTGAAACATAAAATACATAATTTTTTGACATTGGTTCTCCTAAAAATATATTAATAGAGAGTCCTGTTATATTTTAAAATATAACACTTAGAAAAATTTTGGGAACGAATTCAGATTAACTATTACTATTCAAATTAAAATTTCAAATCAACTTTTGACGCCTTAAGTAATCAAATTATGAAATATTTGGATCGTAGTTAGGTAAATTATATCTAAAACATCTAGGCATATTTTAAACTAATTATCTAACATGATCATTTTATACTAAATAAATCAATTATTTATAGTTTTTTTATTCACTTGATTATAAATATTTTTAGAAAATAAGTTGTTAACGACAAAATAAGCACTTTCTTTTGCTTAATATCTACAAATTTCGATATTGATCCAAAGAAATCATGTTTTTATCCATAGCATTCCAAGTTTTCAGTTTGACTGAAAATTCGATTCTACAAAAATTGAAAATTAAAATATTTTAAATTAATTTTCAAATTTATTTTGGAGAATGATATTCACCCTAATTCATTTAAATTTACTCGACCGTATTCGTATTAAATCATCTACATTAAGATTATATTAATAATAACGACTATTTTGAAGATTTGATCGAGATAAATATGACAATTTAAGCCACTACTAATGATAAATCTAATAATTTGCTAAACGACATTACAAAAAGTTACAAATAAACATCAACTGAAACATTAAAATTATCGTGCTTTATTCAAAAATGAGATAATTTGCTATAAAATCATATAATTATTACATATTATCGACAATTTCGAAGATACGATTCACACCACGACATAAAATACAAATATACCAGTATCAGGTTAACTTATACATATATTAATTACACAAGAATAAAATTTAGATATTTAATAATTTTAATATTTTCATTTGTTTACTTACTACTACATTATACTTGTATTTACTCTCTCATCTACAAAAAATTAAACTAGTAAAAAGAGAATAATAATATGATCACAATTTTACATAAAAAAGAATAAAAAATAGCATATTATTAGATTTTTTTTTAGTGAAAATAAATTTGCCCAAAAGTAAACAAAATCTAGGAATTCCCAAATCAAGAAAGTCAGCATAGGAGGCAAGGCAACCTTACAAAACTCAAAAAGCCCCCCATCACCCACATTATACCCCCCTTCAAAACAAACACATATACATACAAATCAAAAACCTATACATACAAATAATTCATATCACAAAATCAAGCTCAATCGCCATGGAATTCAACCTATTCGATCACAACAGGTTTGTTTCTCACCCGTCTAATCACCACCGTGATATTCACCGGCACAATTTTCCTCCGGCGCCGCCGTTTCACCTTCCTCCGGCGCCGCCGCCGTTGTATTCGTCTCTGCCGCTGGCTCCTCCACCTCCACCGCCTCCGCAGCATTCGAATTTCACTTTTATGAATGAATCGCCTAGGCTTTTGTCGGGTCGGGTTCCTGACCCGTACCCGATGACCCGACCCGAGAGAGTTGAGTATAATCCTTCAGGTAGTTATAATTGTGATTCTGATTATATTAATTCTGTTGGATTTGAATTTATTGATGGATATAGAGATGGTAATGTTAATGTTAATAAAAGTCAAATTCAACGGAGTTTATGGAATGATAGGAATGATGATGTGGCTAATTATCGTGATATTGGTTATAAGTTCGAGACTCGTGATTTAGAGTTTCGGAATGAGAATAGGGAGAATTTGAGTTACGAGTCGCGGTATGGGAATGTGTTGGAGAATGAGAGGTTCTTGAATGATAATAGAGAAAGTCGGAGGTCGGTGGATTGGGAGCGTGATGGTAGTGTTATGGATTTGATGAGACGTGCGCGAGATAGAGAGCGGGAACGAGAGCGTGAGAGAGAGCTAGAGAGGATTAGTATTAAGGAGAGGGAGGAGAGGGAGGAGAATTTTCATACTCCGAATAAAAAGAGTGTTTTGCTTAGGATAGGGAAGCCGAATGATGTGAGATATAGTCGGAGTTATGAAAAGAATTTGAGTGGTTCAAGGGGTAAAGGGAAAGCTAAAGAGAAAGAGAAAGGGAAAGACGGGGTTGTGTTTCCGAAATTTAGGATAGAGGACGAGAAAGAACGTAGTCCGGTTGATCTTGATGTTTCTTTCAAGTCTAATGGACTGGTAGCTAATGTGAGCCCTGGTAAGCGTTTTACACCTAAACGTAGGAAGGGGAGGAAAGGTAATGCATTTAATTCACCAAAAACAAAACTTGTCGAACATTCTGTTAGGTTAGCCAGTACAATACATGTAAGAGACAGTCCATCTAGATCCGAGAAGACCCCGGTGAAAGTAGAAGATAATACAGTGTTTGGTGCTTTAAGTGTTGCCAAAAGTTCAGCTGACACTAGTTCAGCAGAGACTCTGAAAAAAATTGAAAGTGTCATCGTTTCTGGTAGTGGAAGCGGAACAAAAGGTGCTGAGAGTAAGGGATTAAAGAGATGTGTACAGGATACGGTTTCAGATAAGAGTCATGAACAGAGTGGTTTTCGTGAATCTCCATCATACAAGAGTAGGAAAAAGAAGAAAGTTGCTTCGGTTCCTTTACATGCATCACATTTGGAATTGAAGAAAGAGAGTGAATTTTTCACTTTAGATAATTCAACACACGTACCCCTTTTACCCATCCAGGGTGTAATGCATATGAATAAAAAGATCAATTCCATTGTTATTAAACATGATGATATTGTTTCACTATCTTCTCCAAATGTTCTGAATGTTAACAAATTGGATGCAGTTCCTCAAACTATTGTGTCAGATATGGACAATGTTGCAAGTAAAGCTGAGAGTTCAATCTTACCTGATGTAACCACAAAGCGATCATTACATCTCTTGGATTCACTTTTCTCTCAGGAAAACAAACTTGACAAGGATACCAGCATTCCATGTGGGTCAGATAAAATGTATGTACCGGTTTTGGACAATGTTGGTACAGAATGCCAACATGAGTATAATCTTTCTGGCCTTGCTAGGGAGAAGGATCGTACCAAAGAGCCTTGTAAGAATGGAAAAGATATATCTCTGGAGAATGGGTTATGTAACGGCTCTTCAGCGGGTATCATGGCAGGGTGCAATCATTCCGAGCACGGTAAAGTTTCAGCATCTGAATTTGGTTTTAGAAGCACTGCAGTTTCCAATATTGACTTGATAGATGCAGGCGCTAAACAGTCTGTGTTAATTGAGAACAATATCTTGCTACCATCTAACATTCAGGAAGCATGCCTGGGTGCTGCTGATATCAGTATTGAATTGTCCAGAGCAGATGCCAACAAAGTTGAGTTCACAGAAGATAAACGCAGCTCTTACTGTGATCCTAGTTCCCCTTCAAGTTCCGAATGTGCTATTACTGTTATCGAAGGTGACAAAATCGTTTCATGTCCTGTAGGTGATATTAGAAGACAGATTTCTCTGACTGGGACCAATATACATGTGAATGCAGTAGTTGGTAATTGTCCAAATGCCGAGGTTCCCACATTTGAAAATCAGGAAGTTTGTTCTGGAATGGTCTATCCTAATGTGAAGAGAAAGAGGTACACTGAACAAATTCAGTCAGATCTGTCTGGTGCAAGGACATGTGACAAACATTTGAAGGTAAATGAAGACAATGTAATAAGTTGCTCCTTGAAGGAAGTCCTGGTAAAGAATGAGGTCAGTTCATGTGCTGGAAATTTACATGCTGCTTCTCAAAATTTTGAAGACGGGGACATCTGTGCGCAACCAAATGAAATATCCCTTGAGGTTGGGGTAGTTAGAACTGGAACTAATGTTGATCCAGACGGAGCTTGTCCTTTCAAGAAAATTAAAGTCTTTCATAATGATGATGGGAAAACTGCGTCTGGAGGTGCTTCTGTGTTGATACCCAACATATCTTTAAATAACTTCAAAGAAGAAAAGAAAGAATTGGTAAATGATAAATTAATCAACTCCAATAATGCATCCGTGCCATCTCAGGATACCCATACTATAGTTGAAGCTTTGAAGCCCAGTAAGGGGGATTTGACATTGACAAGAAAGAAACCGACTTCAGCAGTCCCTAGAGTTTTCACAAGTCCATCGTCCTTGAATTTAAGCAACTCAAAGAGGGCAACCCCTTTAAACCACAATGCAAAGTCCCGATCGTGGCATCGACCTGGTACGTTGATCGCATCCATGCAGCCAGTGAATAAGACTTTTTCACCCCCTGTTTCTGCATCAAGAATATCACCAAAAAAAGCTGGAAAAGTTCAGGGATCTTCTTATATTCGTAAAGGTAATAGTCTTGTTAGAAAACCTAGTACAGTTTCAGCAATTCCTTACGGTTCCCCTGCTTGTACTGTGTATCAGTTGAATTCTTCCGGCAAAGATGACATAAGGAAGAGTTCATGGTCAGGAAATAAGACTGGTATTAATGGTTCAGCTAGTTGGTTGAGAACAAGGGATGGAGATGAGAACTGTAAGAGTTCAAGGCCTGATAGCATGGAGGTAATTGCCAATTCAGCAAGTCACTTGATAACTGGAGGCTTGGTTGCCACTTCTGAGGGGACTAAAATACCACCACTGCCTCAAATAAACAAATTAAAGGACACTACATCTATCCATGCAGGAGATTGTACACCTTCGCCTCTGGAAAATTCCCCATCAGATAGTTGTCCTGAAGCCTCGTTGACTCCTCTACAACAAACCCCAAACGTTGACATCCCAAATATTTTGGAGGATGATCCGAAGCTTTCTGGAACATCTGAACATGGTACTGGCCTGAACAGTGATTTGGAAAATGAAAGGGTACTAGATAAAGGGAAATCAGGGGAAAGAATTACATATGTAAAACGAAAATCAAATCAGTTGATTGCTACTAGAAATGTTAACGATATTTCTAATCAGGATGCAGATAAGTTGCAAGTCTTACCATCTGATAGCTATTATAAGAGGAGAAAAAATCAACTCATTAGAGCTTCAACAGAAAATCATAATATGCGAAGAGAAGTTCCTGCTAGCACTGTAAACTCAGAGCGGAAAAGGATTTCCAGTAATACTTCAGGCGGAAGTTTGAGCAAGCGACACTTCAATAAAGGTGTGTTTTCAAAATTACATTGTCGATAGGTTTTTTCCTCATTTGTACTGCCTCCCTCCCCCATCGTAGTTCTAGTAATATCCACAGCTTTTTCAATAATGTATAAACTGATTAAATTGTGTCCAGTGTGGAGATTGGGAAAAACACATTCACCAAAGAAAGTCGGTAGTTCACTGCGCGAAAAATCTGTCTTGTTCCCATGGAAGAGAACAGTGTGTTGGCAGAATTCAATCCATAATACACCTTATACTTCTACTAACAATTCTCTAACTTCCATCAGGTATGTCTCGTTGATGTATTCTTTTTTCTTTAACAAGTTTGTGCAGAGCTAATAGATCATGATATATCTGTTGCTCCACAAAATACTGGAGGGTAAGCTTGCTTTTGTCCCCTCTTCCAGTCAAAAACTTCTTTTCTCAAGAAAGAGAGACACTATATATACTAGGTCAAGACGTGGCTTTTCGCTTCGGATATCCAAGTTATTGAGTGTTGGTGGGTCCAGCCTGAAGTGGTCGAAGTCAATTGAAAAAAACTCAAAAAGAGCGAATGAGGTTTGTCAGCAGATATACTGACATGTTTCTTTCTTGGTCTTTGGTTTCTGATCGTTAAGTGCAAGCCGGAAAATTTGGCTTTATTCTCAATTAAGTGGCCATACATTTACAGGAGGCTACACTGGCGGTTGCAGCAGTGCAGAAGAAGAAAAGAGATCAGAAGAACGCTCGTGTTGTTCCAGGGACAAAGAGCAGGAATAAATTTTCTCGTAAGTTAGTTAATAGTATGAAGCTGCACCCAGGTAGGTTAATGGAGAATCCTGGCGTGGCAGCCAAAAAGTTTCTGTCTCTGCAAAATTTTAATTTACTTATTTTTTAGTACACATCCTCCTGGTGTTATGTTTCAAGATTTTGTTTCTAATTTTGCAGGAGAAAGAATATTTAGGATTGGCTCTCTTCGTTATAAAATGGACCCTACAAGAAGAACTCTTCAAAGGATTTCAGGTGTCTATATTATTAATGTGTTTTGTCACGTGTTTGTGAAGTAGTAGCATTGGAAAGAACAGCTATTATTCTTTGGAATTTCATGATTTGAAATTTAAAAGAGATACCAGCACACTTTTTTTTTAATTTTTGCTAATTAGTACTAGCACACTTTCACTCTTACTTGCATAAGATTTCATTTAATGTTTGTTATTTTAATTTTTCTTTAGGCATATAAAACTATTTATGAAGTTTTTTTTATTAATACACAACTTGTAAAACTGTTTTGAATAGATACAACACGATATCTGCAAAAACACGTATTTGTTGTCATTTTAAACACAAGGTTTTGAAAAGTTTTTTTTAAAAAAATATGAGTTTGCAACCCAATGCAACTAAACATAAAAAAATTTCAATCAGAATCAACCAAATGCAATTGCAACTCCTTTTTTAGGAAAATATAAAAAAGGTCGATCCTGCATTTAGTTGCAGTCTGTATTTTGCAAATATTATCAGGGGAGTATCAGAGTTGCAAAACAAGTTTTAGAAATGTAGCATGTATACATATATTTTATATATTTTATATGTACTTACATGGATCCTGTGAATTTTCAGTAAGTGAAGTAGTGTGTATGTGAATGCTCAGTATTGCAAAATATTACTATGAACAGATATGATTTCTTCCAAACATACTCTTTGACTAGTTCTGTTTGTAGCACAAATTTTGTTGGTATATTAAGTATGTTTATTATGTGTATACAGTATACCTGTGTAAATGGTAAATGCACTCAAATACACGACATATAGCTCATATGATTTAAATTTTCTTGGCATAATAAGTGTTTTTTTCTTAATCTGCAATTGGGCCGTTACTTTCGTCTGTGTAATTTGCAGACGTCGAAGCATCATGCTCGCCCACTTCCAACTCTGAAAAGAATGTGAAGAAGTCCTATGTACCACGAAGATTAGTAATTGGCAATGACGAGTAAGTGTACTTGGGACCTTGTATTTCTTTTCTGTTTTTTAAATCATCAATTCTGAAATGAGGTACTGTCTACAAGTTTAAAAAATAGATATGTAAAAGAACAAGCCTTGCTAACAGTCCGTTATTTGGCGTTAAAGGTTAAATATATATATTCATCGACTTGCAGATATGTGCGGATCGGAAATGGTAACCAACTGATTAGAGATCCAAAGAAACGAACTCGAGCCTTGGCAAGTGAGAAAGTTCGTTGGAGTTTGCATACTGCCAGGTTGAGACTGGCAAGAAAGAGCAAGTATTGTCAATTTTTTACTAGGTTTGGGAAGTGTAACAAGGATGATGGGAAATGTCCGTATATCCACGACCATTCCAAAATTGCTGTCTGCACAAAATATTTAAGTGGATCATGCACCAGTTTGAACTGCAAATTGACCCATAAGGTGTAATGGCTTTTTAATCAATGCTTTTTGGTTTGTATGCCACTATGTAATGCTGGCAGTGTCTTTTTTGCTTGATATTTTACATTTCAACTTGATTGTGTTTCTCATGCAGGTTATACCTGAAAGGATGCAGGATTGTTCTTATTATCAGCAGGGTGGGTTTTGTGATTTACGTTTTTTGAATTTGATCTAATAAACAAAGATTTCAGACCCGTGTTTTCTCTTGTCAGGGTCATGTTCCAACCATTCTTGTCCTTACAGACATGTGAATGTAAATGCAAATGCTTCCATTTGTGAAGGTTTTCTGAAGGGATATTGTGATGATGGCAATGAGGTACTAGTGGAACCTGGTTTGGAAGTTCTCTTTTATCTAACTTTGTTTACACCGCATTTGATAAGCAGGAGAAGGGAAGGGTAAGAAGTTAAAGTGGAGCCGGTCCCTCCGTGTCCTGGCTGACATAACTTTTTACTCCTCAAGTGGACAAGATAGAGGAAGAAACAACTTTACATTGAAGTCTTTACTGATATGCATGTGCTCATTTTATCTTGTTGAATATTGATATTTAGATCCAACTTTCCACAAAAAAGTTTAGACTTCCCCTAGGATATTGATTAGAAAATGATTAGACAGGTCAAACCTTTCATGTGCTGTTCATGTCTAGTTACCCCCTTCTACCCTTTATTTCCCCACAGTGAAGGACCTCTTTTTCCAGGGTAACTTCGTGTCACTGACATCTCCCCCTTCTAGGAAAAGGAACACTAATTATTAACCAAAAAATATGGATTTGCAATATGAAGTCATGACCACTCGCTTGCAAATTCCCTTCCCACTTCCCACCCCAAAAAGCTATTCCCAATTAATATGCATATTTATTCCCCTCTGCTTTAACTATTTGTGTTATACTTCTACTGGTGGCTTAGAATTTTTCTAGATAGCTAGCACATTTCCGATGCTTCATTTGAGGTTTTTATTTAATTTTATTTGAATATGAAATAATTCTAATTGCTGCAAGTGGCTGGTTGTTTAAAAATTATTCTACCTGTTCTCTTGCATGCTTAATCTTTCTTTAAGTTATTACCTATTAGTGTTAAGGCTCCACTTCTATCTGTATTATTACCCATTTACAGATTTCTTGTATGCATATCCCTCTCTTCTTTTGAAGTTACTTTTAAAATGCCTCAGTGCCTTAGTAGGTTTTCTTGTGCAATATGCTGTCCATCTCTAATTAATTTGATATTGATTTTTGTTCCTCTGCCTCAATGCATTTTAAATTTTAGTAGACCTGTTCCCTAGCATGTTTCATCTTCAATTCATCAGCTATATGTAATTGATTTTCCTTATCTATATGTCTCCGTACAAATCACATTGGCACAACTCACTAACCTAAAATTGGTGAAACATATTATATTTGTAAACTTGCAGTGTCGAAAGAAGCATACCTATGTTTGCCCCAAATATGAAGAAACAGGAATCTGTCCCCAAGGTTCGAAATGCAAGCTTCATCACCCCAAAAAACGAAGCAAGGGATTAAAAAGGAAATTGTCAAGGGGAAAGAAGAATGCCCATGGAAGGTATTTTGGCTCTAGATCTTTTGATACCATTGGGTCTATAACAGCAGGCTCCGAGAAGCTTCATTTAAAGAACAGTGATGATATTTTCAACCTAGAAGGGAAGTTCACTGATTACATTAGTTTAGATATTAGTGACGAGGAAGCTGGAGAGACTGTTGACCCTTTAATGGAGCAAATAACCATGTGTGCATCAGATGTACAAGTTGCTGATCTTGATGAGCAGATCAAACCTGTTGGTGTAATGCACAGACTTCCAACTGCAGATCCTTCTCTGATCATCGATAGCTTAGGTTAGAGACATGCAAGTTACATGTTAGAGTAGTCTGTTAGGTAACTAGTTTAGGTGTTATACGTCTGCATATTGCAGATCTTTTTGTTGTGTTTCAGGCTCTTTTCTTTGTATTGTAGATCAATGTTACAGGAAGAAAGAATACAAAGTGTACCATGAAACATTTTGTACAATATTTAATATACATTAGTTTAGGTGTTATACATGTCATATTGCAAATCATTTTTTTGTGCATTTCTTTAGGCCTTCACTGTTCACACAAACAATCAGCAACGACGATAAAGCAGTTGACTGGTTTTCAAAAGTGACAGAAAACTTCACTGTCATGTGCGACCTCCAGGAAAAGATTTCAATGTTTTTGGATTAACATGTTGGGGCATCTCCAACTACATTATTTTTAGGGGTCCATTGAAATAATTTATGGCAATGATTCTCTAAATTGTAAAAATGGAAAAGGCGTGGTGCTTTAATGTTAATCTCTGTGTTGGTTAGCTATTCAAAATTATTGTTGTATTATTTTTGTTCAAATTTGCATATTAACTACATATTTTCAATAACATCATTTCTTCATTAATTGTCAAGAAGTTAAATAAAAACGCAAAACACACTTTTTCTCAAAATATAATTTTGCGAAGGTTGGCTCAGTAGGGATGGCTATCCTCTTGGTCAGGTTTGAGATATCCTCTTGGTCAGGTTGAATCTCACCGGAGGAGAATTTATGATTATGTTTCCTGAGCTAAGAGGATGTCCTTAAATGCGGTTTACCTTGCGCACCGAAGCGTAGTGACCGCGGGTTATCTACAATAAAAATAATAAAAAAAAGACATCGGAGAGGATACTGTCTAGCTGATTTAGAAAAGCTATTTACCAATTTGTAAAATTATAGATAAGGGTTCACTAGCATCGGAGAGGACCAATTTCGTTTATTTGGATAGCCATGTCAGATATAGATAACGGGTGAGTGTGTTTGAAGATGCTCTTAAACAGGAAAAAAAACCCTCTCCAGGTAATCCCCTGAAGTGTAAAAGAGCATGGCAGTACATGTACTCCATAATGGCCCCTCCATCAAATCAAATGTTGCATTTTAGGCATACGATTTGGGATTCTACACCTTTTCCAAATATTTTTTAACTCTCAGAGCTGCGGAAATATCACACAAAGGTTTAATAGAAAGCGGAGACAGATAAACCTGAGACAGATAAACCTTTACTGTCAACCTATACAGACAACTTCACACCTCGTCAGATACTGGCATAGTTGCATTGCAGTTAACTTGTCACAACACAACACCTGTTTGTGAGGTAACAAGGACCTCAAAATTTAATGCAGCTACTTAAATAGTTGGTTTATACATGGAAGAATATATATGTGGACTGAAAACAAAAATGATCAATATGAATGCAAACAAGTTATTTGCACATTAGAATAGAGATTTGTCAAGTTTTTTTTAAAAAAAAAATAATAGAACTTCATAAAAGCATAGTGAGTACAATCCAAGTACTACAAACAACAATATTTGAAAACCCTCGTATCTTTCTCAATGAAACTAATCTAAAGTCTAAACAATCTGCATATAGACATAAATTTAACACACACACGTTAACAATAAATAAGCATGAAAAGGCAAAATGTAACATTATAACAGGAAAACACAGATGCGGAAGTTGTTTCAATTATCAATAACGATAATAAGCTAGATAACATAACACATCATAAGTGAAACCAAGCAAACTAACAACAGACAGTGAAGGAACTTCTAAAAACAAAACCAGAATCCACAAAAATTCAACAGTCTTTTGCCTCATCTTGTCCTTTTCAGCATTAGTAATCCACATTCACTAGCAACCCTTATCTCTCATTAGCAATCAGATGTTGACACGTCCTCTGTGAAGATCCACTTCTGATGCACAAATAATATCGCCCACATGGAATCATAGAATGATGAGTTCAGAACCTCTAGCAAGTCACAGAAACATTTTTTTCAATCATGGACGATTTTTTATCAAGCCAAAGGAGAGTCTCCACAAATGGAAATATAGAAAGAAGTGGTTTAGAACCCTCATTGTAATGGGAATCTGAAGTTAAACGATCATACGAACGAACGAAATCATATGGTTCATGAGTCTCAAGATCATATGAAATCAAATTGTTTGATTTTGCCAAAATTGGTTCATTATTGTTCCTTATACCCAAGACATCAGCCCAAATATTTTCACTTAAACTAACACTCATTTTTTTCTCCCAGGAAAACTTATCTATCAAATCACCATTCAATATCCACATATCCAACTGATGAGATTCATTGTTCTCAACATAGTATGCAATAGATTGACCAAATGGATGAAAAGTAGGACGTAAAAGCTGACGTTCCCCAAGTCCAAAACAATGAGGCACTGGGAGTTCTCGCAGTATTTTTGTCTTCGTATCAAAGTACATAACTACTTGACGTAGCTCTTCGTAAATATCCCCTATCCAAAATGCAATACCATTAACAAATACAGATCGATCAGTAGATAGTGCAGGTATTTCAACATCGTCCTCAGCTATTGTTTTCCAAGAACCAGCGTTTAGACTATAAACACCAATCACAACTGTGTTCGAATCAGTCACATCAGGTTCAAGTGAGTCAGGTCCAGAACTCACATACTCAAGTTTAACTATATGTACAACAACATAATCATTAACTTCCGGTCTAAACCCAAAAGCTAAAGCCGTCCACTCAATCTCCTTGGCAGTAAACACTGAAAGAGGTGAAACCTGAATCATTTTATAAATCCCAACAACAGGATTCCAGAGATATATATTGGGAACATAATCAGGTGCTCTAAACAACATTGAAGACATACAAACTAAGCCATTCGACAAAGCATACCATTCGTGAATATTAAAGTCAAGTGGATAATCAAATGTGCAATATTCTTCACATTGTGCATCATCATAGCGTAATGTAATTTCATGGGTACTTGTAAAAGTTTTATCATGGACAAATAGGTACTTAGCATTATCATGGGTTGTAATAGTTTGATGATTAAAGTGGAGAGTGACAAACATAGGAGTTTTTATGAGATGATACCATGATTTTTGAACGCAGCCGCAACGTAAGATATATTTAACGGGGAGTCTTTTGAAAATTTCCGACAAGATTTCCTCGGGGAAGTGGTAGGAGGGCATGCTCCTGTGCTTTGAGAAGCTCATACTTGCTCAATTTGATTGGAGAATGGTGGCTGCGACAACTAGGGTTTCCTTTGGATGGACTGAAGTCTTGCCCTTTTGGGTCTGATACAGAGCCCACAGGTGTTGTTTGGAAGACCAAAATGTCATTTTTTAGCGTTAAATGGTCCAAAATGTCATTTTTTAGCGTTATGGACCAAAATGTCACCTCAGTACTTCGTCTTCTGTTTTGTATTTTTAATGCAAAACGGAACTTAGTGTTCCATTTTGGTACTTTATTTTATTTTTTTAATTTTTTTATAATGTGCAAAACGGAGGTTGAAGTAGCGTTTTGACTCAAAACGGTACATCATATAGCGTTTTGTACCAAAACGGCACTTTATCTTCCGTTTTACGCATAAAAAAAAATTTAAAATGCCAAAATGTTATACGAAGTTCCGTTTTAGGTGATTTGCATAAACGGTACACGATGTACCGTTTTGAAGTGATATTTAGGGCCATTGTTAACCCCCATGTGACATTTAGGGCCACCACCCTGTTTTTTGTGTTTCTAAAAAATAAATGGGTTTAATTAGAATGATTAATCGGGTTATTTATATAATTATTATTATATATAATTAATTATACATAAATATATCTAAAATATATAATATTATTAAAATTAATATAGTTTCTAATTAGATAATTACTTTTCACATGTGAAGAACAACTCTAACAACATTACTTACAAGTGTATCATATTAATATTTTATTATTATATTTAAATTTTAGTTATGCATTTAAAATGAAGGCGAGAAAAATATAATTTTTTATTATTAAAATCAAGATAAGAAATCAGGGGTTTCTTATAAATAAGTTGGAGCTCTATTTTATACAAAATACTTAAATTTTAGTATATCAAATGTATAAGAGCAACTTGGAGTTCCTTGCTCCTATCCTAAAAATATATTATTAAATGGGCTCCTCGTAACTTAAGATAAAAATTTGTCTTCTCACTCCAACAATCCCCTCAAATTTATGTCCATTTATTTTTTAAACTATATTTTAAACATAAATATTTCACATAAACAGGGTGCTTATGACTCCATTTATTTTTATTAAATAAATATTAGTCTGAATATTAATTCGAGTACTTATAACTCCGCTTATTTTATTTAATGAATATTAGTCTGAATATTTATTCGAGAATTTATGACTCCGCTTATTTTATTAAATAATATTCTTTATTTTTTTAAAGAATAATATTTCAATATTCGCCAAATATCCGGAAAATGATTGATACTGTCAAATCATTCTTACTTTAAATATTTTCAGAGATTATTTTCAAACTTTATCAAAACTATTTTTGAAAGTTAGAGCGGATCCCAAAACTCTTTTTCAAATTTAAGATCTTCTTTTCGAAGGGGATTTAAATACTCGCTCAAAAATCTGAGGGATCCGGAAATAAAAGTTTATGTATTTTTTGTCACGGAAACTTTTTTATTCTTTTCTTCCTAAATAACTTTTGTATAAAATTTATTTTCAAAATTATGATAAAGAAAAATCATATTGATATAAAATTAAGAAAAGATGTATATATTAATAAAAAATGAAGGAGAGAAAAGAGAATTCTAAAATTTTATGAGGAAATAGTGGCTCTTAAAAATTTGAGAATAACTTAGGAGTTTTTGAAGTTAATTTTCAGTATATTCTCTGTAAATTTTGACTCACGAAGTGATTTAGGAGCCTGTTAGAGTTCTGTAACATATTAGACTTACTCTTATTGTCCGGTAACAAGATCCTCAAAATCTCGAAGCAGCTACTTGGAAGCTTGCAAAATGCAGAGATGAGATTTCACGTCTACTACTGTTGTACATTTATCGGATAAAATCAGAAAAATAATCAAATCGAAGGATAAAAAAATAGCTAGTAAAAACAAGGAAGAGCACGTGGATTGAAAATATAAAGGTTCAGTATGAACGAAATAACTTATTTCCATATCCACTGAATGATTACCAAGTTTAGTCTTTAAATAATAATAATAATAATAATAATAAATAATAATAATAATAATAATAATAATAATAATAATCAGTGGCTTTATGAGTATTTAGAAAGGAAATTCTTCTATTTGTACAAACACAACTCCGACAAATATATCAGAACCCTGTAAAAATATCCCGGCTTGAGAAGTTCAGACTAAAATTCAGAAAAAAATTGAAGGCTGTTATAAAATACTGATTATAGTAATAAAAGAGCTGCTAAAGAACTACTATATTTAACCGGAGAGAGAGCAATATGAGAAGCAGAAGGAGCAGAGAAAAAATCGCTCGGTGCATTTTTCATTCACTGATTCAAGCTATATTTATAGCAAGTGAAAGGAGACATGTAATTAATTCAAATTATAAAAATTCTACACCTAAGTTTAGCCTTACTATTACATGTTTGACCATGTGACAATCAATTCACAACACTCCCCTTTGATTGTCATTGTGGTATGGATCATAGACTGCCTCGTTAAAACCTTGTCAAAGAAAAACCCAGTGGGATAAAAACTTTAACGAAGGAAAAAGAGTACAATCTCCCCTTGGAAAAACTAATCATTCGCTGAATTTTGTTGAAACAAATTCTTGAGTCGGCGCATTCCAATGTTATGTCGTAACTTCCCAAATGTTGAATTCGGTAATGATTTCGTGAATAAATCAGCAAGGTTGTCACATGACCGAATTTGTTGTACATCAATTTCACCATTCTTTTGAAGCTCATGAGTGTAGAAGAATTTTGGTGAAATGTGCTTCGTCCCGTCCCATTTGATATATCCTTCCTTGAGTTGATCAATGCATGTAGTGTTGTCCTCAAATATGACAGTAGGAATTCTTGTGATGTCTGGCAATCCACATGATTCTTGAATATTCTTGATGATAGACCGCAACCAAATACATTCTCTACTGGCTTCATGAATTGCAATGAGTTATGAGTGATTTGTTGAGGTTGCCACTGTAGTTTGCTTCGTGGATTTTCAGGAAATGGCTGCACCGCAATATGTAAATACATATCCAGTTTGTGATTTGCCAAAATGAGGATCTGACAAGTATCCAGCGTTTGCATATCCGATCAACTGAGATGTTGAGTTTTTCGGGAAGAATAATCCAAAGTCTGTTGTTCCCCGAAGATAACGGAATATATGTTTAATCTCATTCCAATGTCTGTCCATCGGAGCAGAGCTAAATCTAGCCAATAAATTCACAACAAATGCAATATATGGCCTTGTATTATTTGCAAGATACATAAGTGCACCTAGATATGGGATTTCAGGACCAAGAACCTCTTCATCATCTTCTCGTGGTCGAAATGGATCTTTATCAGGCTCTAAAGATCTAACCACCATTGGAGTAGTCAATGGATGAGATTTATCCATGTAAAATCTGTTCAAAACCTTTTCTGTATATGTAGATTGGTGGAGGAAAATTCCCGATGACAAGTGCTCGACTTGTATACCAAGACAATATTTTGTCCTTCCAAGATCTTTCATTTCAAACTCTGTCTTTAGGTATATGACAGCTTCATCAACCTCTGTAGCTGTTCCTACAAGGTTTAAATCATCCACATATACAGCAATAATCACAAAACCAGATTGTGATTTTTTGATAAAAACACATGAAGAAATTTGGTTACTAATATACCCATTCTTTTGTAAATAAAAACTAAGTCTGTTATACCACATACGACCAGATTGTTTAAGTCCATACAATGATCGCTGAAGTTTAATGGAGTATTTATGACGAGGTTTCTTGAACTCATCCATTTTTAACCCTTCTGGGATTTTCATAAAAAATTCACTATCAAGTGAACCATATAGGTATGCAATAACGACGTCCGTAAGACGTGTTTCCAATTTTTCTTTAGATGTCATACCTAATATAAAACAAAAAGTAATTCCATCCATCACTGGCGAGTATGTCTCTTGATAATCAATGCCAAACCTTTGAGAAAACCCCTGTGCTACAAGTCGGGCTTTATATCTGATAATTTCATTCTTTTCATTTTGTTTTCTTATGAATACTCATTTATTTCCAACAGGGCTCACACTGATTGGTGTTTGGACAACAGGTCCAAATACTTCTCTTTTACGCAATGAATTTAATTCTATTTGGATTGCGTCTTTCCATTTTGGCCAGTCTTTTCTTCGACGACATTCATCCACACTTTGTGGTTCAGGATCAGAATTTATGTCTACATCCAATGCTGCGGAATACACAAATACATCATCGATTATGGCTTTACTTCGATCCCATAATTTCATATCATGCACATAATTTATTGAAATTTCATGATTGTTTAATCCCGTATCTTCGGGGACTGGAATCTCTTCAGGAGATAATACCACTTTAGGGGTATTTGTTTCTTCTGGAGCATGTGCTACTTCAGGGGCAATTTTCTTTATTTTTCTTTTTCGTGGTGCAACATCTTTTGCACCGACTGGTCTACCACGCTTCAGGCGTGGCTTTGATTCTGTAACCAATTCTTTTGTATCTGATTTTTGAATTGGTATATCTATTCTAGCTGGAGTATTTACTGCAGGTATTTGAGATTTAGTTATATTTCTAGAATCGTTAAATGCGTCAGGCATTTGGTTTGTGATATTTTGCATATGAATAATTCTTTTAACTTCAAGTTCGCATTGACCGGTACGTGGATCTAGAAAATATAATTCTGATGCATTCCATGTTATGTCAGGATTAACCTTGTTTGAATGTTTATCTCCCCCTAAAGGAGGAAACATAGACTCATCAAAATGACAATCTGCATATTTTGCGGTAAATAAGTCTCCGGTTAGAGGCTCCAGATATCTAATTATAGATGTGGAATCAAAACCAACGTAGATACCTATTCTTCTTTGAGCTCCCATCTTCGATCTTTGTGGTGGAGCAATCGACACATATACAGCACTTCCGAAAATTTTGAAGTGAGAAATATTAGGAACTTGACCAAGTACCAGTTGTAGCGGAGAATGTTGGTTGTAGGAAGTTGGTCTAATCCTAATAATATTAGCAGCATGAAGTATTGCATGACCCCAAATAGATGTAGATAATTTTACTTTCAATAACAGCGGTCTTGCAATAAGTTGGAGTCTTTTGATAAAAGACTCGGCTAACCCATTTTATGTATGTACATGAGGAACTGGGTGTTCAACTGAGATTCCTACAGACATGCAATAGTCGGCAAAAGTTGCAGATGTGAATTCACCGGCATTATCTAAACGAATTGACTTAATGCAATGATCTGGGAATTGAGCTCGTAATTTGATTATTTGGGCAAGTAGTTTTGCAAAAGCATCATTACGAGTTGAGAGAAGACAAACATGAGACCATTTAGTTGAGGCATCGATTAATACCATGAAGTACATAAATGGGCCAGATGATGGGTGTATAGGTCCACATATGTTCCCTTGGATCCTTTCTAAAAAAATTGGGTTTTCAAGTTGAACTTTAGTAGGGGATGGTCGAGTAATCAATTTTCCTAAAGAACATGCTGAACATGGAAGGTTATTGTTGGAAAGAACTTTAAAATCTTTAAGAGGATGACTAGTAGAATTCTCTATAATACGACGCATCATAGAGACGCCGGGATGACCTAATCTTTCATGCCAAAGTGTAAAAGATTTTGGATCTATGAGTTTGGAAGCAACGACATTGTGTGACTCAATAGTTCTAATTTTCATTATATATAATCCTGAGGAAAGTGAGTGAAACTTTTCTAAGATTTTCTTGTTGCTAGGATTAGCGGAAGTAATAAGAAGATATTCTCTATCAGCCTCAGAGGTAGTTTCGATGTGAAAATTGTTGAGTCGGATATCTTTAAAACTAAGAAGATTTCTAGTAGACTTACTAGAATATAATGCATTTGAAATGTGTATGTGGGTACCGTTACGTAGGACGAAACTAGCTTTTTCAAAACCTTCGATTATATTAGATACGCCGGAAATCGTTCCGACTTGAGCTTTGGTTTTGGTTATTTGGGTAAAATACTTTTGGTTATGTAGAATCGTACGAGTTGTACCACAATCAGCAATGCATATATCTTCAGAGTCCATTCTGTATATAATTAAGAAACATAATTTATTTGATAAGGACATAACACACTACATAGTTCAAACAAAATAAAGCACACAATACACACTACTATAGTAATTATATGAAACTAATCTTCAGCCTCCCATATGGGAGTTTCGTTAGGTTCATTCGGACCATTAATGCTTATTCCTCCAGTTGTGATTCTCGGGAAATCATCTATGTTATTGTTGGCGAAATTTGTTTCTACCATTTTCTCTTTTGATTTTTGAGAAGATTGGTATAACTTAACAAGATGATCTGGGGTATGACAATTACGTGTCCAGTACCCATTTATGCCGCACCTATAGCAAACATTTTCAGTTTTTCCTCCTCGTGATGCCTTTCTTTTACTCTGTGATTCAGATTGCCACTTCCGGTGACCAGAGTTGTTATATGGACGAAAATGCCCGTGGCTTCGACCTTGTCCACGGTACCGCCCTTGGCCCCGTCCACCTCTATACCCTTTTCCACGTACATTCGACTGGAATGACATGTTATTTACTTCAGGTAATGGGGCAGATCCTGTTGGACGGGATTGATGATTCTTAATCACCAATTCATAATTCTGTTCAGCAACGAGGAGAGTTGATAGAAGATCCCCGAACTTAGTAAATTTGCGCTCCCTGTACATCTCTGCTAAGTTGATATTGTTGGGGTGAAAAGTTGATAGTGTTTTATCGATTTTTCTTTTTTCCGTAACTTTCACACCACACGTAATAAGCCTAGAACTTATTTTGAACAAAGCAGAGCTATATGCTCGGACACTCTTAAAATCCTGAAGTCTTAAATTAGCCCAATCATTTTCAGCTGCGGGTAGATAAACTAGTTTCTGGTGATCGAACCTATTCTTTAGATTTTCCCATAAAATAAAAGGATCCTCGACTTCTAAGTAGACTTCTAAGTACTCAGATTTTAAATCTTCATGCATGTGGTGTCGGAGAAAAATTATGGAGGTAAAGTTTTCTTCAGCCGTGGATTTATTTTCTGCCTTTATTGTATCGCTTAATTTCTTTGAACCCAAGTGCAACTTTACATCTTGTACCCATGATAAATAATTATCGCCAGAAATGTCCGAGGCAACGAACGACAAACTTGTAATATTTGTCATACTAAATCTGAATTAACATGAAAAATTATCAAATTTTAATTCATCAATGTAAATATTACATAAAATCCTAGTTAATCGGGTGCGTTAACAAATACGCAATAATCAATGTATATATCATTATTATCATTGATATTATAAACAGATCTATATATAAAATGACAAATGAATCTTCACCCGCCATACGGACGTTTGCATATGCTGATTATCTCCGACCAATAATAAATTAAAGTGGACAATCCTTCTCAGTTTCAGCAGGGCTTCGTGCTAATAACGTGTTATAAAATACTAGTTATAGTAATAAAAGAGCTGCTAAAGAACTACTATATTTAACCGGAGAGAGAGCAATATGAGAAGCAGGAGTAGAGAAAGAATCGCTCGGTGCATTTTTCATTCACTGATTCAGGCTATATTTATAGCAGTGAAAGGAGACATGCAATTAATTGAAATTGTAAAAATTCTACACCTAAGTTTAGCCTTACTATTATATGTTTGACCATGTGACAATCAATTCACAACAAAGGCATATATATAAACAGGAATGAAAATCGACATTCCCATCCACCATCCTGCTTCTGACTAACAACCACATTAAGAACCCATTTAAACAAAAATGGAACTTATTTTCTAGTTTTAGTTTTGAATCAATGAAATAATGTACAGCTCAAGACTGAAGAACAAGCAAATCAAATCATCTTCGAAAAAGAGTATAAGCTGGCATTTCGGAAAGTTAATCTCAGGGCTTCAAGGAAAATTTCCCAGGTTCACTATAATTCTTCTCCAGCTGTTCAACCTTGTTTATTTTGAAACCTCTGATCCTTACTTTTTCAGGCTCCGAAGCATCTTTGAAATCAACATTTTCAATTGTCCAACCCTTGTTTTGAACGGAACCGCCCAAGTTTACCTGTAAATACCACACATTGCATCAAAATCTCTTGAATTAGAGTGGGGTTATACAGCATGAACCTCTGATATCCGATGTAGGAATCAAGGAAATTTTTGTATTGACTGCTTTCTATATATGAAAAAAAAGTAGATTTGTATTCAGTCAAAGATAAAAAATGTTACAAACAAACCCCCATCTTTTTTATATAGAGTCATTATCTTCAAATTAATCGAGTACAACAAGTTAGCTGACATTATGTAAAATAGAAGGTAACTTTTTGGAACCAAAGGCAAGACAGAAATTATACCTCTGCATCATCGATGCAGCCTATAACAAGAGCTCCATCTAAAGATAGATCCTCAACAAAGATATTTCGACCATTGATGACCAAAGTGGACTTCTGAGAAATTGAACATTTTCCGCTCACTTTCTTTTTTATATCAGCAAATGTAAGTGCCCAATCTGGCTTCCATGCAATACGAGACCATACTTCCACCTCCTGCCCATTGAAAACCTGACGTACTGGATCATCTACCTTAACACCAGCCTGGTAAAAACCAATGAAAATTAGAAAAACAAAACAAATATTAAAAATTAAGAAATCGGCTAGATTTTAGAATCCAACTATCCTAGTCTTGGCTCAGAGTTATCTTTGCATATGACCAGGCATGCTATATTCTGCTACACCTCAAGTTATTTGATATGTATGTACCAATGTATTTGTTTATTACTGCAACATGATTTACAACTGAGATGTCCAACCATCTCAGTCTTGGCTCAGAGTTAAGAAATCAGCTAGATTTAAGAATCCAACCATAATAGTCTTGGCTCAGAGTTATCTTTGCATATGACTAGGCATGCAATGTTCTGCTACACTTCAAGTTATTTGATATGTAAGTACCAATGTATTTGTTTATTACTGCAACATGATTTACAACTGAGATGTCCAATTTTTTATTATGAGGGAGCAAAATTAGTATTTTATACTATTGCGGGGCGACTCAGAGTAGTTGAAACAAAGCACTTCATGTTGTGATTGTAAATTTAATACCATAAGCATGAAAAGTAAAAATAATTTTGACTAGAGAATGTTTAGGCTTAAAGCTTATCTTCTACTAACTAGACAAAGCAACACACCCAATCAGCAACAACAGCAAGTAAATATTTACAACAAGATGCTCGCAACACTATTACTAAACTCACCCATGGACAAATGAAGGATGGGGCGGGGGAGAGGAAGGAGTAGTTTTACTTGAGATTAGTTTTATCAGAATTTGGAAAAGAGTAGCAAAACACAGCTGTAAACACACAAATATCAAAGAGAGAAAGTGGATCAACATATAGCGAGCCGTGTGAGACTAGCTACAATTCATAAATCAATTACTATAAATGTGAAGATTAAATAGATAAACTATTAGATTGTATGTAGACCTAGAAAATAGATTTGACGTTAATTGTTAAATACATATTAGTGGACTGTGCGGGTTTCTAAACTATAAAAACTCTTATGTCAAAAATGCAAATGTCATGAGGTAAAAGAGGCTCACTTCTGGAAAGTAGCGAAAAACATTGTATATGTAGAATTTACATCATTCTTTTGACAAGTTCTGACTGTATGTCCATTAACAGTCAACAATTTAGTTCATGCTAAGTGAAATATACCAGAACACATTTTGTATTAGTTTACTTTATTGGCAAACAAAATCAAACATAAAGCAGAAGAGACAGAACTAGGAAAACAAGCAATATATTAGAACTTGTTAATATAAATCAAGAAGAAGTACCTTTCTCAAGACAAGGCTATTCGCTCTATAGATGGCCATCTCCCCTGAAGTGGCACTGTGGTATGGATTTCCCTTCGGTACCTTCAAATTTCAGTAAATTAAGTACAGAAACAGGTGTCGTCTCCTCAAAGCTTATTTTTGGTCTTAAAGTACAGAGAAAGAAATGTTGTAAAATTATCTCTCTATTTCATTAACAGTTGTGTACATCTACATTAAATGTTAATAAATAATTCAACACATACCTATAGCTATAACTGATGATATAATCTCATCGATATGATCTGGCAAGTTAAAAAAACCAAATTGGAACAGCTAGATTTGAAACATCAAAAGGAGTTACCAAAATAGGACAAACTCAAGAGTTTGAGGATGTTATATATTAGTACATTGCTTAATGTCGCGGAACAAAAACTTTTGACCCAAGTAACTGAGCGTGTAAACTAAAATATCTCTCTATAATCACTCAACAAGATAAGTAACTGACTCAAGCATATGCGTACCTCTTTGCAATTGTTTCAGTAAATATATGATTGTTACCATACACTCTTGACTCTCATTCTCTAGGAAGCAAAGTGATTAGCAATCAGGAGAGTATAATTTATCGTTTTATGTGGTCTAAATTATTTGAACTTCTTTCAAGGTTTCATAAGGTGCATTTAATTTTACAGTAGAAACAATTCGATATACCTTAGCAGCATCTTCAGGGTTGTTCTTCACAGGTGCATAAGCCAGCCATGCATCCATCACCTGTGATATTATAAATCTTGTGATCAAATTATATTTCAGCAACAGAAAATCTAGAACACATGCCTGCTATACTAGGACACCAGAGAAATATAAAACACTGCAATCAAGATCAATGGATCTAGTACTCATAGCTACACTTACAGTAAATCCAACTTTTGCTGAAGGAGGCAACGTCTTTGGATAATCTTGCATCATACACTCCAGTCGAGTTGAGGACTTGAATGCAGTCTTTGTAGAATCTTTGTATCTGTATGGCAAAGAGAACATTAGAATAAGAATATAAATTATAATTTAAACAACGATACAATTTGGGAAAATTCTAACTAGTCAAAGTTCATAAACCTGCAGCTAGAGCACGAAAAATATCTTGAAATTTATAGATGCTTATTTCAGTACACAAACAATATCATATTAATTTGATATATGTGAAAGGATTACTGCAAAAGCTTATTAGCCTTTCTATAAATGCATACATGAGAATGTGAAATATACTTACTTGGGGTTAACAAACTCCTTTATAGCCCCTTTTGTTTTTGTGAGCTCTTCAATGTAAGGGCCAAGTTCAAGAATTAACTGTAGAAGAGTAACTGAATCAAGACCTACAAATAAAAATAGCCTAACCCCAAATAATTCCTAATATGACTATTAGATTTGGAAGGTCACAAAGACCGTTCTTAATTCTGGCTTGTAATGGTAAGTCAATCAGTCCTCAAAAGCATGGTTTAGTAGGTCCATAATCCGTCTCTTTCAGACTTAAAGCTAGTCAAATTGTGTTAGATGTTGAGAAGATGACAAGTATTAATGCTAGTTTTTTTTTTTGAGTAAAAGTATTAATGCTAGTTATTAACATAGTATTAATAAGAGACAGAAATGGCCTGCTCTAAAGCTAAAGACAGAAAATAAATCTGAGATAAATATTCCAGAGACTCATGTCGCCTTTTACTATCAGTACTATCTATGTCAGCAAGTTTTCAGTTTCCCCTAGGACTTCACGTCCGGTAATAGGTAGGTTGATAATAAATGACATGGAATGAATTTTGTAATCATGGACAAACAGGATACAATGATTTTTGGATTTTTGCAGAGGTAATCCATCTATTTTATTCAATAGTTATTTTTCTATTTCCCTGTAATCTAAAATAATGATTTAATTTTTGAAAAAAAGATATTGTATCTTTAGCTTGAAAAGGAATTATTTGCTTAATTTAAAAATTACCAAACAAATATTTTAGCAAAAAAAGAAGAAGTAAACTTCCACGTGTAGCATTGTGCTGTACTCTTCTATGAGATTAAATGTCACGTCCAGAAACACCAACGATAACCTAATATCAGACTGAAGGAGCAGAACTCTTATATCTCACATGAAGTTCCACTGGAATGCTTGTTGATGACCAATATCACCTCAATTAGAATGTATCAGGCACAGGTTTTTTTTGTATGGTGTTATTATATAATTATAATAGATTTTAAGGCTTGGGTCTCATTTGAATTAGACCCCTGGGCCCTGGATATTTAATAAAATTAAATATATTAATCTAGTAGAATTCTATCATCAGTAGAAGTTTGTACTTCATTTAATCAATATCTATACTAAATTATATAAGCCGAAAATGGTATAATTGGTCATCGTTTGGTTCAACCATCAACAGAATAAATATTGTTGATCTTTGTTATAAGAATAAGAGCCGTAAGATCCATAATATAGAATATTCCATTTAGTCTATTCTATCAAAAACCCAAGGCTCGAATCCTCTCAACAACAATATTAAAAATATTTTCTATTTAGGCTATTCTAGCAAAAGCCCAAGGTTCGAAACCTCACAATAACAATATTAAAATTTAGAATTACTATTGTTAGTTATAAAGCTAAACAATACATGGAATTAATTAATTAGTATCATTATTGTTATTAATAATATTGTCTAAGAAGCAAGGACACGGGTGCGGCAGTGCGAGTGCGTAGTGCAGGAATAGGGGAATTCGAGAAATATAAAAATATGAGGATACAAGTGCAAGGGGACACGACATATATAAATAAAAAAAAATCATATATATTACATTTTAATCACATTAAACCTATGAACAAACCCTAAAAATGCATGAAACATGAATCATCTGTATAATTTATTAATCTAAAACACAAAAATATAAGTGAACTATTTTTAGTTTATGCAAAAATGAATGTGAGAATTGATACTTTTGTGATAACTAATAGACATAGATACTTAATTTTGTGAAATTAGTTTGTTGACAGATTTGGACTATACTTTTTATACAAAAAATTTCAAATTAGTTTACTAGAAGAATCTGCGTGTCCTATACGGGAATACGTGTGTCCATATATCGGACACTGGAACTCGGCATGTGACCCAAGTCACCCTACTTCTTAAAATATTATATTATTAAAATTATAATCTCTTACATATACAATTTTAACTGATATAAAATATTACTAGTCAACATGATTAAAATTAATATTAAAAAATATTGTAGAAAAATGTTATAATATTAAAAAAATAATGTATTAAAAACGCCGGTGCATTGCACGGGTTGTAAGCTAGTATAAATAAAAAGCCAAGTTGCTTATCGCAAGTTTGAATTTAATAGAATAGTGTGCGTGTGTGTGTTTGTGTGTGTATGGATTTCAAATAAATCAGAGATTGCTTATAAATTATGAATTTTAATACCTGATTTATGTTTCCTGGAAAAGGAGAAAAGCCTGTTTCGTCATTGACATCACCATCAGGGTACCCACTAGCTCGAAGCAGGGGATCAAGCTGATTGTATTCCACATTAATTACCATCGTTCTCCCTGCATAAGAAATTGCTTATGAAATTTTTTAGAAGTACAAGAAATTCTCGACCAACATGTTCATTCAAATTGAAAGTATATATATCTGCAGCTAGGTTCACAAAACACAAGCGGTAAGCAGACAATATAGATGTCAAAATACTACAAGTTTTGACAATTTCATACACTCCGGCCCATTAAAATTAAAATTTTTAATGATACTATCTACATGATTTGTCATGCATTTATATAAAAATGATTTCTCCATTCTAAAAGAGAAGAGACCTCTGCAGACACCTGGACACAGTAGAATTCAAAAGTCGAATGTATCTTAGGGTGCTTTTGGTAGACAAACTTATAACTGTGTTAAGACTACTAGTTGTAAATATCAGCAAATTAAAAGTACCGAATGGGTCACATCATTTCTATACATTGAGAACAGGTTTATGGTTTTCAATAGTCAAACTGAGTTATCCACTTCTTAGAATTAAAGAAGGTTTTAAACAAGCAATATCTGGTAATTGAAGTTTTACAAACTCGAGTCATGTGATGGCACAGTTAAATATACCCATCAATATAATCCACATAGTCTCGGGAGGGCGAAGAAGTATCCGACAGGTGGAAGTGATACATAGCAAAGAAAAATTGGAATTTTATATATTGTGATCCCTTCCTCAAGTTAACTTTCGAAAATAGATTGTTTATATAGGATAGTATCTATGACAAGCCACATAGCACAGTAAATTACATTAACACACACACGCGATATCAGGAGAAAACCTTTTCCCCTTTGCTATTGAATATATACCATCTGAATGAGTGAGCTTTGTAATGCCTCCGATGGCTTCTTTGGCTTTGCGAGGAACAGCAAGAGAATTTACATGATAATTCTTGGTGGCACTAACCCCTAGGGATGCCGGAATTGCCTAAAACATGAAAGCAGGAGAAAAGTTTACCCACGTGATAGTGACAAATATTTTCTTTATAAAATAAACTTTATTGGAGCTGTTCTGAGATACGACGATACTGAACAAAATTAAAATGAACCTTGAAGAGAAGTCCATTTGTGTCTTGGAAAAACAGAACCCATCTTAAACCTGCATTATGCCTGAAATGATGAAACATACTTTAACACTGAGACAACATGGTTTGCGATTATATAAAAGCATCAAGTTAGGTGTTTAAGCACGGTGTTTATAGCAAAAAATTTCACATCTTAAAATCACTCAGTTACACAGTTACACTATATTTAAGTCATAAAGAACTCTTTTTGCAACAAGAGCACAGTAAATTCTGAAAGTAACATCTGCTTTCATTTTATTAGAATAGGTTTTTAAGGCTACATGCATATGTTAGAATGTCTGTTACAAAACTTCAGCAAATCAAAAGGGTACCGATGAAATAATGATCGAAGTACCACTACTCCACTACTATGAGAAGTACAACCTGTGCAATCAGAGTTCTCAAATAATATGATAAGACGATATATTGCATCAAATTGTGTCACGTGTTAAACATATGCGCATTTATATATTAAAACGCCTAATATATATGCCTATATATATTAAAACCATAGTTGTTAAGACGCCGCCTAGGCAGTAAAAAATGGGTAAGCGTCCGACCCGTCTTCATTTTTAGTGGGTAGGCGACACATAGGGGCGCCTACGCGGCTAGACGACGTCTAAATCCGTCCAAATCCGCCTAAGTCCGTCTTATTTTAACATGGGGTAGCCCGGTCTATCTTTGACCAAGCCCATATTCAAGTTATAAACACGACTAACTACCTACGACCGTCACACTTAAGACTTAACCCTAATTAACCAGACAAGCATCTCCTGGCAGTGATCTATAAAGTAATATTCTCATTTTTCTTCTTATATGTGAGATACATACACACACACATACACATATATATATATATTTATATATATATATATATATATACGCGTATGTACATGTATTATATGTATGCACAAACTAAAAACATATATATATACATGTGTGTGTGTGTATGTACATGTATTATATGTATGCATGCACAAACTAAAAACATATAACATATATCATTGGGTATAACATTTATGTATGTACTTTGATATGTTATTATAGTATTTACTCTTTGGTAGTGTATGTAATGGCTAAATCTATATCCATATAAATTATAACACATAAATGTATGTATATATTAAATATACCCAATGTATATAGTGAAACGTATAATCCGCCTAATGACCGTCTAGGCGGTACAGGGTCGTCTTGCCTCGTCTTTACAAAGTATGATTAAAACGCCTAATCCGCCTAATGGACGCCTAGGCAAGCCTTACCGCCTAGGCATCTAGGAGGTTTGCCATCACCTTTTTTCGTCTTTACGCTCATGGAAACTATGTCTTAAGGCATATCACAAGAGGGCTCCTAGCACATACCATTCTTTAAGGAGGCCGCTTGAATAAAGAAGCGCGTGAACATCACCATGTCCATGAGGCTTAGTCTGAAACAAATATGGAAAAGAAGTATGCATAAAAAGAAAGCATATCTTGTACAAACTAAAAAGAAGACTAGCGCAAACAAACTTATGAAATTTATAAATACAATTTAAGGGAAGTCAATAGACACCTGAATTGTGAATGCATTTTGTGAGTCCACAGCAAGTCGGGCATCGTTATCATCTAAGCACGCCACTTTTTCCTGAAAGGTAAATACTCTTAGTATAGCATTCATTATTTTTACAAGTTAAAATAACTTTGAAACCATCTACCATGAGAGTTACCTGCTTCAAAAGGTGTACTTGCTTAGGATTCATTCCAAAATAATTATTTGTTTTTAATAGCTCCAAGGTACGCGAATGTGTGTCATCTGATGTCATTATAACAAATGGTATGTCTCTTTTGACTTCTCCTGAAATTTCAACAGCATCAGATAGCTGGACAGCAATGAGCTCATATCCATATTCAATGCAAATGCACAGAAAAAAGGTATCTTAACTGTCTTCTACCGTTTGCTAATTTAATTTCCAACTATTTGTAGTTAATGCCACTGTCTACATAGCAATTTGTCATGCCACATACAACACAGAAAAATTCTTTCAATAACATTATTTTTCATTCATTAAGGTCTTTGGTCGGTCACTTTTCTGGGCTGGGATTGATAAGTGCAGATTTGATCAGCAGATGCAACTGAACATCTAGGAGGTCACCTAAACACCTTTATTAGAATAAATGTTATTTTTCAAAAAAAATCGGTCACCAAATGATAAGAGGGAAATTTTTGCCCAAATCAAGTGCCTTCGAATTTACAACATAGCCTTTTGACTAAAAATACACAGCCTCAATGGTGCATTAATATTGAAGTGAATTAGATCACCGTACTCTTATCTATACTTTTACATAACAAAAGATCTTATTGGAAATGTTGAAAGAATTTTAGCTCACGGTAACATGGTCAAAGAACAAAGCAATACAAGTTCAAAGCATTTAATTGATTCTTCTTTCAGGGTTAATTTACTAAACTCTCAACCGCTAAGACAAATAATTGAAACATAGGGGATGCTACAAAAACAAATACATAAAGGGAATACTCGCTTAAAGGTAACCATTCACACCAAGGACTAATATCGTCTTCTTAAAGCACCAGTTATTTCAAAACTGGGCCACTGGGGTACTATATGCTAGCTGGTGTAGAATATCTGAGACTGAAGGAGAATCTCAACTTTATATAAATCAAACCTTGCATTGATCTATAACTAGCATCTTGTAATGCTAAGATAGATTCGATGTACCGCTGCAAGAAACATGTATCAGTAGTCGACTCTGAAGGAAGGGCCACCTGAAAGAATAAGTAAAAAATTTATTGCAACAGCTACAGTTCAATATACAAGTACACCATATGTGTAAAAAATTATAGATATAAATATATATTAATAGAACTATACGCTGTATAAAAGGAAACTATACTATATTATAATAGATGAAACATTAAAAGTTTGGTAGTCGGTCGGTTGGTAATCGCTGAAATTACTTAATTGCCCTTATTTATAATATATATTAAATCAATTATTTTTACTTAATTACAAAAACTGACTTACGCTCTTCTCTGTTGGTAATACGGCCACAACACTTCAAACATCATACAACTAACTAAGCTTTTTATGTGACGGTCAATATAGATCAACGAGTATAAGTGGCAGTAACCGGAAGCATCACCTGGACCTAAAAGACAACCGGAGAATTAACTTCATCACTAAACTAATTACCTTTTTTTAAGTATGACAAGTTACTTTATAATTATATTTAACGTAAAACACTCTCATTAATGAATTGATATTTACAAAATAATTATGTAAATACAAATAAAATTAAAACCTACTATTCATCCGGCTTAAACAAAAGTATATTACTGATCTGGGCTAAAAAACAAAATAAAATAGAAAAAACTAGATATAGTTAGTTGAATTTGTTGTATCGGGATTTAACAAAATAACAAAATAGTAAATACTACTAACGCGGTTAAAAAAATTATACTATTAAATCGAACTAAAATAAAATTAAAATTGAAAGATAATTCGTTAGTCAATCTAATGACATCGGATTAAAACAAAATAATAAGCACTACTCATCCGAACTAAAACATTATAATATTCAATCTGGGTCAAAATAAAATTAAAAACAGAATAAATAGCAATATTTATATTTGGTTGATATAACGTGCGTATATAGTTACAGTTTTTCTTCCAAGTCTACAATATCCATACTATTTTTATTAGAGAATCATGTACATGAGGATGGCCTCAAGGTACTACACGAGATTATAACATTTTTCCATATAAATACAGGAGGGTAAATTTGTAATTTCAGGATGAGTTGCTAGTATTTACAAAAATGTCATTAAATTTGTATGGGAGAAGTTTATAAACTCAGGTAATTTACCTGAGGTCATCCTCAGGCCCATTTTTCTCTTTTTATTAAAATGTAACATGTATAATTTGTTAGTTGTATGATAGCGTCATACTAAAACAAAATAATAATCGGAGCCAAAAAACATTTATGCAGTTAATCTAAGAAAAAACAAAATAAAAAAAAAATAATTAGACAAACTAAAATAAAATAATATATAATTTTATCTGGGCTAAAATAAATTAATAAGATATGAACAAATTTCATATCAAAAAAATTTCAAATTCAAATTAATTTATTTAAAAAAATAATATTATATTTAAAAACAATTTGTGCATCGCACGGGTTCTAAACTAGTTATATATAAATATGTATAAATATTAATGTACCATATTAAACTCTCTCTTATTGATGGGTCATATTGAAATCATGTCACTATCATCAAGTCTGTTTCTAAATGAAGAAATTTAGAATAACACTCTGAAAACCATTTTATGCATTGCAAGCTATTAATAAAAGAGATCAGAAAAGCATAAACGGATTTTATGCATAAGGTTTGGGGTATACGCGGTTGGGATCACATCGATTTTAGGGTAAAAATCGAACCAAACCGCGAAGAACGATTTAAAAAAATTTAGGGTTAACCACATCATTTGCAAAAATGATGTAATTCATTTGCATAATTCTTCTAATGCAAAGTCAATAGCATAACTTAGAGTACCTAAAGTGCTATTAGTACATAAATTCTTGTACAATCAAGTAAAACATGTAAATTAATGAGAATGTCATTTTAACTGAACAATCTAAAGAAAATAAAAAACAAAACCAACTTGAGTTAAGTTATGGGTAGAGATGGGCATTTCACCCGCCCCACCCCAAACGGGTCGGGAAATTCTTCAGGTTCAGGGCGGGGAACGGGGAAAATTATTAAACAAATTTGGGGATCTGGGTCGGGGCCTAGGGTAATGACTAGACTAGGTGATAACTTAAACTAAAATCTCACTCAACCAACTCACATAAATTAACATTTCGAGCTTTGTTGATTTTTTCCCATTTACACAATTCGATTGGTGTGATACATCTATTCAACCAGTCAAATTTCAACTTGTTTTTTCTTAACAATTTAAGATTTGAATATTGTTTAGGCTATTTTCCACTGTCACCTGAACTTGGCTGGAGGAAATCTCCTGTATATGTCAAATTGAGTTTCTTATCTAAGCCCCCAATTCCTAAACTTGATAACATGTAAAATGTTTTAATGTTTGTAAAGTTCAGAACTCTAAATTATGTGCTTCATATCGGATAGTAGGGGTGTACGCAGTTCGGATCAGATCAGTTTTAGGGTAAAAGTTGAACCCAACCGCGAAGAGTGATTTTAGAAAATTTTCATTTGTAGACTTCATCTAGTTTGGGCCCTCGAGGCGGGCCTAACCGGGCTGGATCGGATCAGGCCGGGCTTTTTTCTAATTTAAATCGGATCGAGTTTCATTAGAGATTCCGAATACTACATATGTTAGCAATTAACTCGTCCTAAAAATGTATTAGTTTGCATGGAATATTTTATGAAAACATTATTCCGTTGAAAACATTTAAATTCGGAAAAAAATAAACATGTTTATAGAATAATATGTTTTATCAATGTTATCCAAATATATATAGTGTACTTACTATATCTTCGTTCATTATTCCTGTAACAAAGTATATAAATAATATTATTAATCACGAATATGTAAATATATATGTGCTTAAAGTATTATTTATATTTATAATAAATGTAAATTCATAAATATATAAGAAAATATATTAGAATAATCATATTTTAATCAGGCTTTTTTGGGCTTTTAATCGGGCCGGTCCAAAGACCGGGCCGGGCTAAAACCCGGGCTTTTAACAGGGTCGGGCCGTGCTTTACCTAAAAATATAGGGCTCGTCGAGGCCCTAAGCCTAGGCCGAAACCGGGCCGGGCATTGATCGGATCGGGTCGGGCCAGATTTTCGGGTCCGGGCTTTTTGTGCATCTTCTGTATACATGTTTGCACGCATTAGTTTCATCAGATCTGTTGAAATAGAACGGGAAAATTGTGTGGATCGTCAGTGGAAAAAGGAGAAGAAAAAGTCGACGTAGATGAAGGAAAATGGAGGAAGGAGAAGAAAAAGTCGACGTAGATGAAGGAAAATGGAGGAGACAGCCAAAAATGTTTTTACTTTCACGTGGTGTCACGTGATGTAGGCAGATATGTATGTATATACAACACTAATAACAAAATGAACCTGGACAGAATGTTGTCTACATTCATTTATTTGCATTACTTTTTTTAAAAAAGCATTGCGCTAGCTGGATGCCTATCTTAAAAAAGGACACACACGGACAAGTTACTTCTCCGATTCAAATTTTAATAAGCCAACACACTATATATTTTATTAATTCACAATTTTAATTAATATTTTTACTTAATTTATATATTTATACATATATATATATATAATTTAAATTAAAAAATGCCGTGTCCCCGTACCCGTGTCCAAAATTTGGACGGTGTCCCCGTGTCCTAAATTTTTCAGAAAAACGAATCCGACACTCGGATATGTGTCGTAACCGACTCTCCGCACCCGAGTCGGAGTAACTTAGGCTATTTGTACATAAATTCTTGTACAACCAAGTAAAACATGTAAATTAATGAGAATAGTCATTTTAACTGAACAATTTAAGGAAAATAAATGTCTTATTAATCTGAAAATGTTAATCCCTCTGTCCCTCCCATTTGTTTACACTTTCCTTTTTGGATGTCCCTTCCAATTATTTACATTTCAAAATTTTTCAAAGATAGTAAAGTTTTTATAATTTTTAAAATAACTACATCTATTACTTCTCTCCACTATACCCACTTTATACATATAATATTAATCGGTCCCACTACTTTACTCACTTTTTTAACTTTCCTCCACTACTTTATCATTTTTCTTAAACTCCGTGCCCAACCCAAATGTAAACAACATTTGGGAGGGACGGAGGGGGTACAGAATAACATTTTTTAAAAATAAATATGTTTACCTATTAGTTTATATGATATTAAGTATATTTTTAAAAATATATTTTATTAGAAATATATATAGGGATTTGCGGTAACGGTTGCGATTTTTAAAAAATTTTAAACGGCATCCAAACCGCGAATAAACGTTTTTTAAAATTTAAATCCGCAACCAAACCTCGAAACGCGATTATCCGCAAAATGCAGTTCGGTTGCAAGCGGTTGAGCAGTTCAATGCGGTTGAGCGGCTCATCTGTACACCCCGACATAAGGTCATGCTTTTAATACTTCTTAACAAAATCTTTTTGCCACTTGCAATATTTGAGGCAACTGTTTATCTGCATATTAATTAGACCTTTAGACCTAGTGAAATCTTGCTGAGCTTCAAACTTGTTCCTTTACCTTTTTAAGTTCACTAATGTGGGGTGGTATGGTTTGACTCAAATCGTGAGTCCCGCTTTTTAACATAACTTAGTTCTGTTTTGGTTATCCTCTGTTTATAAATAACTTGAACAGTAAGATTTTTTCACAAATGGATATTTTTACCTTTATTCCATTGTAACCAAGACGCTCTCCAAGGCCTCCTGCAACAAGAACAAATGCAGCATTTTGTGCTTCTCTGACACCAGTCTCCTCAAACTGAATAAAGTTGTCCTCGCCAAAAGTCAAAACCTCTCCTGAGGGGACCTGCACACATGTATACATAATAATATCAAAGTTCAAATCAACAAGAAGTTACAAACTTCCAGTATATCTCCATTTAGTAGAGATACTATGCGAATAATACCATAGGATTTACATTCAGCATCAGGTGTAGTATGTTGCATTATAACCAGGGTGGTAAACTGGTAATTCTGGTGTATCAAAACTAATAAATTATTTTACAAAATTACAGTCTACAAGAAATGTACAGTTATATATTAATATAGAGGAAGGCCTTATCGGGATCTTATATTAATAGTGAGAGAGAGAGAGAGAGACCATTGACATTTGCAGGAGACCTACTCATTATCAATAGGAATTTTATCAATTATAATTAATTTAACGACTGTCAAGCCTGCGTATTTTGGGGGCAAAGGAGTGTTAAAGAAATTCATTTGAGATTACAATATCCAACACAAAAGCTGGTCACTTACAGAAGGTGTGAAACCATCAAATGGATTCTTTCCGGCCTTTGAATCAGCTAAAAGTCCTTTAGCAGTTTCAATATATGATGCTAGACCACCAGGATAACTCCCATCAAGTCGATTCACCTAAACAAAATTGTTACAAACAATTAAAATGTATAAGAAAAAATAAAAATTACCTACCACAAGCCGAACAACAAAGTTAAAGAATAATACAAAGGCAAGCCCATACAAAAACTAAAGAGCTAAGCTACATACTAGTGAATTTGCAAACACAATGCCATAAATTTAAGTAGTATATACATCTTTGCAAACACAATGCTATAAATTTGGTATAGCCTTCAATATTTCTAATTAGTCTCGAAAACATAACCTACTAATACACACTCAGTCTATATCTCGAAAAAAAATCGAACAGGAGTGTTTAAAATACCTGATCAAAGAATGCCAGTTTTTTATCATCATCAACGCCTGGATCGGGCCAATGCTTAAACAAATGGCTCTGATTCATCTCAAGCAACATCTTCGCTAAATCGATCTATCATGCCACAACACTCAATTAAAACTCAAAATCACAAACACACACACAACTATAAAGTAAACTACACGAGTCCAATTCACACTCACACACGTAGAGAGATAGCGAGGGAGGGAGGGGGAGAGAGAGAGAGAGGAAGAACGAGATAGAGAAGGGGAGAAAGAGAGAGAGGGGGGGGGAGAACGAGAGAGGGATATGGGGAGAAAGAGGGAGAGAGAGAGACAGAGAGAGAGTAGAACCTGTTGATGTGAAAGGAGAGAGAGGTTGTTGCGGAGATTAGGAGCGGAGGCGAGCAAATCGTCATTGATGCTGAGATTTGAGAGCTTGGATTCAACTGTAGAAGCCATGAGAGTCGAAGAAAACGATGCAATTGAATTTTTGTGTGTTGTTTTCGTCTGTTAAAATATGTGTCTCGATTTGCGTATGTATAATTTGAATAGAAACAGAATGGATATGCTGAAAACAGGCAGTTGGGGTGGGCGTTTCAAAACCGAATTCTTTTGGTTGCGTTACGCTCTTCGCAAATACGTTACTCGCTCGTCCCATTCCGATTGTCAGAGTTTTATGCAGTAAAATTGATTGGACCAAAATTTATTAATATTTTATAATTAAATAAAATATCGTAAACTTAATTTAATTTAATACATAATTTTTAACTTTTTTAAATTATATATAATTGGTCAACTTAATCAATAAAATAGAAATTGTGGAAGGAGTAATACTCTCTCTTTTTGTATTTAGTTTTGTTTTTAAAATATTTGTATGGATTAAATGTTGATCACTAATGTGTCGGATACATGTAAGATAATATAAGTAATGACAAGATAATATATTTGAATAAGAAATAATGTTATACTTTGTGATAATTTTATCTATATAAAAAATGTTATTAACCAAAATAATGATTTTCTTTTGTATAAATGGAAAAAAAATTGGCAATCTTGATTGCACAAATAACAATATTCCAAAATAAATATGAAATAACGTTTTAGCCTTAGGGGGTGTTCATGACCCAATTATACTGACCGGATTAACCGATACCTAATTAGGTTAGATTAAAACAATTAAAATTAAATAATATAAGTTGAATAATGGTTTAAAAAAAAAGAATTTTAATCCCATGTCCTTGTCCAATTACAGTAGTTTGCATCTTGCGTGTGACTTGAGCCATAACATGCCAAATTTGAACAATCATACATCAAGCCTCAACCTCAAGGATGTGTCACCCACTAATCGTGCAAACAAAAGATTTCAGGGAATTGGTACTTTATTATTGTGCGTGTTAATAAGCACTTCTATAATGAACTTGCTTTTAAACGAATTGTTGTGTGATTAGTGATGTGAAACTTGCTTTAAATAAATCGGGGTGCATTAGAGTGATGTGAAACTTGTAAAGTTCATGAATTAGCTAACACGCTTTTGTCATTTCATTAAAGAATTGGAAGTTAAAACTAATTTGATAGTGATTACAAGATGCATTGTACCCACTTTACAGTAAGCATCTGATCAGATTGGGAGAATTAGAGCGCACATGAGCTAGGATTGTTCGGGTCGGTTTCGACAATTTAGTGATTCAATCTGTTAGTTCGGGTTTGAAAATTTTCAATTCATTAATATAAAAAAAATTATAACCCAACCCTAGTGATGGGTTGTGTCGGTTAAGATTGGGTTGAATGAGTTGAATAAGAATAATAGTAAATAATAAAAATAATGCTATATACAAAAAATAAATGATCATTTTAATTATTACAATTACATTAAAATAAGTATAAAGATATTTTATGCCGCAAGTATAAAGTTAAAAACAAACAACTCTTAAAAAAACAAGTGGAAAGTTAAAAATACACTCTTAATTCAAGAAACATAAATCCTTAATTTCACAATCTATCATAATTTTCTTTTACTCTGCATAAATATATGATAAACATAAATAATATAACCAATCAAATTGGTTTAACATAATAGTTTGTGAAAACACCTTTTTATGGTGCAGTTTATAGGTTCAATTCAATTTGAAAAGTTTAGTCCAAAATTTCGGTCAAATTCAAAATATATTATTGTTATCACTTCATTTGTCTATTACAGTTCAAGGCAAAAGCAAATGTATCAAGTTGTGTCTGAAATGAAAATAGGCTAGGAGTCGATAATGTAGAATGGAAATGAGTCCGACCTTAATATTTAGATCGGGTTTGGTTAGGGTTTTAAAAAATTAAAATCTGAATCAACTCAATATAATTGGTCCAACGAAAATTTAATCCAACTAATCCACGGGTTTAAATGTTTCGGTTTGATCGGCCCAATTAAGGGTTGGGTTAGTTTAAACGGGTTCGCTAACCCATGAGCAGCCCTGGGTACGTAGAATCGTAGATCTGATCTCTTGCAAACAAGAATAACATACATTAAAGTTGCACCATTTGGACTTAACAAAGCCCAGAGAACAATCAGAGCCTAAATCGGTACTGAAACCGGGGCAGGTTAAAATCTCTGCATTTCGGCATTACCAAACAAGGAACATAAGGCATTGCTTCAATTTAACATAGTGGTTGTGCTAAAACATCAAATCTTCATCCAACATGCAAAGTTCAATTTAGTAACCCAAAGACAAAAAGGTTCTAAACCTCCAAGTTCTTGGTTACTTTTTAGCCAAAATCAAGAGTCATTAATTTGCATGCCATGGTTTGCTAAGCACGAATATATCTAAAACATAATAATTTACCCATAAGAAAAGCTCGAATTCAAGGGAGTATAAACAGGCTTAGTCTAGATGAGATTTTTTTTGGCTGGCTGTATCTACTGAGCCTTTTTAGAGCAGCAATCTTTTAGTGATGCTGTATTAACTTGCTTGGAAAGGTAAGCTTCATAGATCTGTACAACAAGCCGAGGATCTTTCTCAACCAGCTCCTTGTACTCGTCACTCTTGCTCAGCTTGTCCATGTTATCCATTATCAGTGACTGAGATGCATCAAGCAAACTTTTTGCATTGTGCTGGTGAGAGAAAGCGAAATTCACGAGTGAATTTTCCCAGTTCAGTTTGGAGATCATGTATTTCTCACAGTATGTCTTGAGATGCTTGACCTGGTACTTTTCAGCCAATACAAGAAGGTCACAAGCCATCTGCTCATCCAAGCATGCTTCAGCAGTGTACATGTAGTTCACAAAGGCACGAAGTGCATCATATGATACATCACTGATCTTGATGGTCCCGCTTAGACTCTCCACCATTTCATTTTCAAGCATAGCCCTAAACACCGGAGATCGGCTGGCCTGTTGACAGCAAACAACATCCAAGAGGAGATGAGATTCAATTTTTCAGGTCAAAGCACATAACTCAAATAGATATAATAAAACTGAGGGTAAACTGCAAAAACATATTTAATCGAGTAAAATTTTAAACTTCCAAAAAAATTAAGAAATTAATCGAGCAAATTATGGTGTCACTTTACAGTTATTACTTATTAGTGGTGTGAACACTTCATGATACAGGAAGGGAACATAAGGCATCAAACAAAAGATGATAGCAGTGACACATTAAAAGTTCAGTTTATAACACGGAATGAATCAAAATTGTATATGCCCACTTGCTTCAGTGCAAAAATAACAAAGTAAGAGGCATTAAGAAACAACAAGATGTTACTTAGTGACTCGGTGCCTTCACATATAGTTTGTAGCAACAATATTAGCCTCATGCCAGAAAGTTGTACCAATACCTTGCGACTCACGAGTTATACTTCTGCATCCTACCAAGGCTTATGGCTGTATTTACTATGAATAATTCTAGAGGTACCAAATTGGTTCCCAAATAACACTTGTCATGATTTGATGGGATACAAGTCAATTAATAATTGTTGACCCCCATGCATTCACATAAATTCCCCCACTAATATCCTCCCAAATTGCCAACTCATCAGTGCCACATCATTTGGCCAATTTGGTACCTCTAGCACTACTCATTTACTATATTATCGTTTGTACAGAAACAAATGCTTTACTAGTCAGAACTTAAAAACTCAAACCAAGATACCGTCAAGGTACATATATAAGAAACAGTTCATTATTTTTATCAAACAATTATTCGAAGGTAAATGAATGTAGATAAATACAATTTCAAGTTCTTTATTGCCTTGTGTGATACACTCAGGCCCAACCACGGGCCCAACAACAAAAGTATTCTCAAGACGCAAGCCCAAGGGTAAAGTGGTCAATAACCTATCAGGGTCAGAAAAGTAATTGCAGAAGAGAGGATAAGGGGAGGGGAAAGAGTGGAATTAGGGCATCGGTCATTTTGGTTCATCTTAATGTTAGATCTGGGAGAGAGGAGCCTCTCGAATGCTCATTTTGTTTTCTTATTATTGCTGGTTGTATTAGAAAACTAAGTGCTATTATTGTCTGTTATTGAGTAAGATAAACAATTGCTGTGGAGAAATATTCTGTGTGATTATCAGTTTCATTACACCTTGTTACCTTGTGGATCTATTATTTATTAGACAAGTGCCCACATTTCTCAAGGGCAAACGTCCTTTTATAAAAAATCACAAGTGTTTGTCCATATTAACAAATTCAAAGTTGGGGTACTAAATACAGGTACGATAGCATTTGGGTCTTTGTGTATTTGAGAATTTTGATTTTTTTCTCAAAGAGTTTATATCTCAAGTACCTTAGAACTATCAGTAAACATGGTACTATTTCACTGGTCTCCAGAGTTCTCCAGAATGACTCAAAATTGCCTGAGAACTTTCCATTTTCTTAATTAGGAATAACATACAATTTCAATGCATGTGACCAGGTAAAGTTAGCAAAATATGTTACTATATAGAGATTTAACAGAAGATACCAGATCTACCTCAAGTGACATGGTTGAAATACTAAAACACATTAAATAATCCTTTCGATCATTTCTTTCGTCCTCAAATAAAAAAGTAAATAATTTGATCAGATAATAGGTAGTGCCTTTGTATGATAATACAACTGCACATCAAAGAAAAATGTAAATAACTATTGCCATCCTAATAAGTAGCACTATTATACTGTGTAAAACTTAAAATATTAAGTCAATTAGGCAACTGATCTTACTGGAAACTGGTAAGCTGAAGTGGTAACAAGGAAAGAAGAGAAAAATTAAGACCAATTACTAAATTAGAACAAAGTGCATACGGAGATGCAAGGAAAATGCTTCATTACTTCACTAATAACGAATTACGCAAACCAAGCATCAATTTATGCAACAAAAACAAACATAAAATCCACCAAACAAACCTACATAATATCAAGAGATAAAGAACCTAAAAATATTGGGTTCAACTGACTAAGCAATGGTGGTTGAAGAGAAAGAGTTGAAGAGAATATCGGGTTTGTGTATAAGCAAATAGAGGATATCAAAACCAATATGAATCAAATAGAAATACTATTGAGTATTGACCAATAAAATGATACATAATGTTTAGTCATAAACGCACATTCTCAGGGTTAACATGAAAAAAATGAAGAAGCTGAAAGATTAAAAACAAATTAACAAATTTCTAGAAGACATGCAACCAAATACAAACATATCAATTCTTTTGGATCTTTCCGCTTATCGAATCAACATTTTTAACATATTAAGATACGAAACATTAACAAAAACATAGAGAAAATCATCATAAAAAAGACGAGAGACAAACATATATTGCATTAATACAACCGCCTGCAAGCACACTAACAAAATATAAAGAAAATACATTTCAGATAGTAAAAAGTAAGTTCTCTAGACCCAACACCCCCACACAACCAATCTCCTGAACAAAAACCCTTAACTCCATAATCCCCCAACTCTATAAAGGCCATCATCAATCAGTTCAATCAGAATATCATCAGACATTAATATTTCAACCCAACCTAAACAAAAATATAAACAAATTAATAAAAAACGCACTAGTCACTGAAAACTAAACCCCGTAAAATTACATATATAAAAGCATATCCCTGTAATTGTCCGATTATTGTCAAAATCATATATTTCAAGAGTCCGCCTCGCTCATCTAATTCACACCCCTACATCACAAATCTCCTTACCCAAATCCCTAAACCCACTAAATCTATCAACTCTTAAGCGCATCATGCTCGACTAATTCACACACCTACATCACAAATCTCCTTACCCAAATCCCTAGACCCACTAAATCTATCAACCTCTAAAGTGCATCATCACTAGAATTTTTCAAGAGTCTGACTCGCTCGACTAACTCACACCCCTATATCACCAATCCCCTTGCCCAAAACCCAAAACACACTAAAAAAAATCCATCAATTCTAAAGTGCATCATCAATTAGTCCATTAAAACAACATAAAAAACATATAATCACTAAACACTCATCTGGGCATAGACAAAAACGCAAAAAAATCAAAATTTTAAAATACCAACATACCAAAACAGCCTTATGAACAGGAACATACAACCAACATATAATCACACAAATAACAGAAAAACGTATACTCAACATACAATTACTAAATAAATAATTAATCGGGGCAAAAATAAAAATCACACAAAAACACGAAAAATAAAAAACTAAAAGATACCCACATACCAAAAGAGCATCAATCAGTCCATTATAACAACAGAATCAACATACAATTACTAAATAATTCATCTTGGCACAAATAAAAACCACACAAAAACACGAAAAAATAAAATAAAAAAAAAATACCAACATACCAAAACAGCCTTATGAGCAGGAACAGGCACATCCTCACAAGACCCATCACACGAAGCCATCAAAACAACATCCGTAAAACACGGTGGACCAAACCGATTACTCAACTGACTCAGTGGGGCCCAGAATCTTAAAAACGAGACTTTAGACTTGAGCTCATCGATCTCACGTTTGAGTTCTTCTTCAGTTTCGCTAGCTTCTTCATAACATTCTCTACAAGTGCCAGCGTCACAACGAGTGTATTCTTCTTTACAAGATACGCATTTCATGGTGGGGTCGTCGTCGGAGTCGTCGGAGTCGTCGTCGTCATCGTCGTCGGAAATGAGTTGTGGTGGCAGTTGGTGACGGAGGCGACTCATTGTTTGGATGATTGTGATTGATTTTGATTCTCTCCTTTTTTATTTCTTGTTTTATATCTGTCACGGTTGCTAATTGCTATGCTAGGTTTGTCTTTAAAGTTTACAGAAAATACCCGTGTGCCGTGTCCTGTCTCTTTTTTCTTTTTTAGGGAAAAAATAATTTTTTGTTTTTATAATTTTTATATTTGATAATTATCAAATATTTTGAATATTATTCTTTTTAGGAAAAGTCGACAAGTGCACAAGTTAAACCAGTTACAAAAATTTCGTTGAATAACAAATCCCATATTTTGAATTGAGCGGAATTTATAATTTTTCATATTCTATTATCTTGCTAAAAACCTAAATAATAGAACTTAAACATTTATGGAATCAAAAAATTATAAATTTAATTAAAAATTAAAGGTTCTAGTTAATTTAATAAATGTACTTATACTACATTTAGGTTATTAAATACACTTTCTAACATTTGAATATAGTTTTGTAAAACAAACTCGTTTTTGATATGAAATTCAAGAGGGCTGTTCTACCAAAATATCCATTTTTGATGGCCAAATTGCTCAAAATACTTAAAAACCGGATATTCTGTCTAAAATAACCTGTGTAATGTAACATTGGTGTATTTTTATTGTGCAATAGTAGATTTCATGAATGTAACACTACAATATATAAAGAAATTACATCGTAATAAGCAAATGCAACAATTAATTTTATAAAGTTTGAAATAGCAGCTGTGTTTAGGAAACAATCCCATACACAATATTATCAAAACATCACCCACAGTATTAAAACCACAATTCAAATACTACAACCACAATCCAATATGCCAACCACAACTCCAATACGCCAACCTACTACATAGCCAAACTAAATTCACCTCAATTCATGAACCACAACTACAAATATATCCAAACTACTACATGATAATCACCTAAACATACTCGATCAAAGTAGTAGCTAGATATCAAAAGTACCAAAGTTTAACAAGTACGAAAAAATAAAGTTCAATAACATGCATATTTAAGAAGCATCGCCCCCAGTGCCGGGAGTTTGAATGTCCAGGAGTGGTAGGAGTTCCATTCTCGTCTTGATCACTAGAGATGGTAGCACATAAGTCTCCAATGTCAATTTTCGTATCAGGATTTGCCTCTCCTAGTTTCTTTAGCATCCAAGTCATGTTAACCTGGAGTTTTCTGTCAAACTTGACTACTGGTTGTTATTGTCAAATGCACTCCAACCAGTAGTTAGCAAATATATGTGGGGCTTACCTAATCAAACTCAAGTTCTATTAAAAGAACAATGAAAGTTCAAACTTAAGACAAGGTAGACATCATACAAGGTAATTGGAGTTTCTTGTATCATAGCGTGGTAAATGTGCCGAAACTTCCATTTGAGACCATGCAAATCTTTGGATACAAGGATTTGTGAAGCCATTTGTCGTTTATAATTCTACAGGACAAAATCCCAGCACCAGGCCAGCACCAAGAACTATATTTAGTATAATCATCCCGCATATAGGCACAAAATATTAAAATAAAAAAAACATGATATTGCCAGCGGAGAGAACCAGTCCTCCACAACTCTTCGAGGAACGAAAAAACCTCCATGTGTGCTAGTATCCAAAGCTGTGAAAGTCTTGAAAAACATATGTGGTATCATTGATTTTGCTGTAATTTCAATATCTTCATCTTCAGCGTGTGATTGACATAAGTTTTTCCTTCCCTCCATTTCATCTCAATCTATTTTAAATAGCCACAATATCATTCAAAATTTAATTATAATATCCTTCGAGTACAACAAGTAGTAGTTTATAATTTACAGATAAATATTGAAACATACCTCGGATTCATTTATGGAAGGTAGTTATTATAAAATCTCAAATATAGTTATTATTAAATATGAGAATAAAAAATTACCAGGTTGAATTAGAAGTAGCAAGGACATCATTTCATGCATTTAAGGATGTATTAATACGAGCCCTATAAATGCTAACAGTCTGTTGCGCCATTACTTCTTGTGTTGCTGCAATTAAAATCATTCATCTTGTCAAAATCATCAATAACATAAATACCCTATCTGTTATTCCTTAAAAACACAAGGATTTAGATTATACTTAGAAAATCAATACCAGACTTATAGTCCACATATGGAAAGATATTGGACATCTTGGAATCAAGTAAGAACTTGATTTCTATATTATAAATTTTATCTACAATTTACAAATATGTATATATGCTCCCACACACTTTACAATACCAAAGAAAAACCAAAGGCTTATAGTAACTAACATGAATACTCATTTTATGTTATGGTATTTGCATTCTAGATGGACGGTATTGAGTGGCATTTATGACACTTTATTACGCTCCGTAAAGTTTTGAATTGGTGTATTTGTACTTAAGTTATCGGTGTTTTAATGTGTTTTCTAGTGTTTTGCATTTTCAGCCATTCTCCGGGTAACTAGGTGAATTAGCATTATTTTGGTGCTAATTTGGTGCTAGGAAGATGTTGGAATAAAGCTAGTAGAAGACCAGATCAAATCAAGGAGAAAAGAAAAAGTCGGTTTTTGGGTCAGAGAGCCAGCGCGCCCGCGCTATCAAAGCGCGCGCCCGCGCCAAAACATCAGAAACCCAGCACGCCCGCGCTGATGAAGCGCGCGGCCGCGCCGTGTCGGGATGCAGAATTCCTGATTCTACTCAAATTCCTGATTCCTCTTCTACTTTGCATGGGGCTGCTATATAAATAATTTAAAGCTCGTTTTTTATAAGATATCAAGGTAGAGACATATCAGAGCTAAGGAGAAGAAGGCAAGAGACCTATAGCACAATTCAACAAAGGCGAAGACAATCTAGTTTATTCTTGTGAATCTTTGTTTTGAGTTGTAATCTTGGATGCTCGTTTCTTGCTTTGTTGAACCTATACTCTTGTGTTAACTTTGTTTTATTATTTGTTATAAAGACTACGTTTATTATACCATGCTTTCATCGGAACCCACGTTGATGATGAGTCTGATTATGGGCTAATCGTTATCGTGGGGTTCTAGCGGATTTATTTATGAATTTCATTAGTTAAATTGTTTCGACGCTTTAGTGTGTGGTGATTGTATGATAACCTATTATTGGTTGTGCATATTCGTCTTATGAGCATCACGAACTTATAAGATAGCGTGTTAATTCTTAATGAAGCGAAAGTGAATTTAAGGATTTAGAACTTTCCATGCTAGCATAGGTTCATGTATTTGTTATGCATGATTCGTAGGTAATTTTAACCATCTTACTTACCCTATGTAATCAAGATAGATAACTTATGCTTAAACCGTTATGTTGTCAAATTCTATAGACATGTAGGGTCTCAATATAATTGGTGTCTATCCAGCTTCTATCTCTTTTGTGGATGTCTAGTAGTATGGTATTCATACAACGAAAGTTTGTGTTTATCAGTTTTGTGTTATCTGATTCGGGTCATCACCATTACATGCTAAGGTTAAGAACAATAAGACTATTGAATGAAGTATTTAATGAAGTTAGAATCCCATGTTTGTCTTATATATTAATTTCATCATTCTTATTTCCTTAGTTATAATTGTTAGTTTAATTCTTCGTTATAAACAATCCCAAATTGTTATTCGTCTTAGCATTGAATAATAACCATATCATCTGTGCATAAGTGCATAAATTAATTAGTTAACCAAGCCAGTCTCTGTGGGAATGAACTATAAATAATTCTATATTACTTGCGAACGCGTATACTTGCGTGTAATATTAGCGCGTGTTTAGCGACTAACAAGTTTTTGGCGCCGCTGCCGGGGACTGCAGTGTTAATTTTTAGTTTATGTGTTTGTCATCAGTGGTCGTTAAATTTCATTGACTCGGACATTGTTACTTATCTATTTTCTTGTCTTATTTCAGGTACTCTAGCGATTGTGTATGCATACGCGTTCGCGGTCTCGTAAGAGAACTCTGGATAAAGTCGAGGAAGAAATTGTAATGGTTCGAAGGGAAGTTTTTGAAGAAGAAGAAGAGAAGATAGAAGAAGAAGAGAAAGTCGAGGAACCAATTTTAGTAGTGATGAGAGATTAAGCAGAAAATCCTAAGGCCTTGATGGACTACTCTCGGCCTAAGATCAATGATATTCAGTCGAGCATCATCAGACCAGCCATCTCGGCTACCACTTTTTGAGATCAAGTCGAGCACGATTCAGATGATACAGAACTCAGTTCAGTTTGAGGGTTCTCCTACTGAAGACCCCAACATGCACACCAGGGATTTCATCGAGATCTGCGACACTTTCAAGTTCAATGGTGTGACTGAAGATGCTATCAAGTTGCGACTCTTCCCATTCTCTCTGAGGGACAAGGCAAAGTGCTGGTTACATTCTCTACCACCAGGGTCTATCACCACATGGGAGGATCTTGCCCAAAAGTTTCTCACTAAATTCTTTTCTATGGCAAAGATTGCTGCAATCAGGAATGCTCTTACTCGGTTTGCTCAGAAAACTGGAGAATCTCTGTATGAGGCTTGAGATCGATATAAGGAGATGCTAAGGAAGTTCCCACACCATGGCATGCCTGATTGGATGATTATAAACTGCTTCTACAATGGATTGGGTGCTGCTTCTAGACCCATGCTCGATGCAGCATCAGGAGGAGCCTTGTGGGCTAAGAGCTACGATGAAGCCTATGAATTGATTGAATTGATGGCTGCTAATGAATACCAGAATCCTTCCCAGAGACTGACTCAGGGAAAAATAGCTGAAATTCTGGAATTGGATGCAGCAACTGCTATAGCTGCCCAACTTAAGGCTTTGACGATGAAGGTGGACACTTTTGCTAATTATAAAGTTAATCAAATCACTAGTATCTGTGACCTTTGTGCTGGTAACCATGAGACTGATCAGTGCACAATTTCTAGTGAATCAGCTCAGTTCGTGAGCAACTTTCAGCGTTCGCAGCAACCTGTGCCAGCCACTTATCATCCCAACAACTGAAATCATCCTAATTTCAGTTGGAGCAATGCTCAGAATGCGGTTCAACAGCCTTATCAGCAGTATCCAGCTAAGCAGTACAACCCTCCGGTTTTCAGCAACCGCAATATGCACCAAGGTAGCAACTTCAGCTGCAACAAGCTAATATAAAATCTGAATTAGAGGAGTTGAAGCTTATGTGCAAGAGTCAAGCTGTTTCTATAAAGATCTTGGAAAATCAAATTGGACAAATTGTCAATGCCTTGTTAAATCGTCAACCTGGTACATTACCTAGTGACACTGAAGTGCCAGGAAGCTAAGGAGCAGGTAAAGGCAATCACTTTGAGGTCTGGAAAGGTTGCGAATCTCGAACAAATTCAAGTTTCGACTGAAGAAGCTGGGGATGAAGAAGAAGTAGAGCAGCAGGAAGTAAAAGTGGAACCAAGGAAAATTACTGTTGAGCACACTCCTCCTGAGGGTAATACAGGGGAGAAACAGATCTATCCTCCACCGCCTTTTCCTAAGCAGCTGCAGAAGAAAAAGCTGGAAAAGCAATTTGAGAAGTTTCTGGAGGTGTTCAAGAAACTTCATATCAACATAACTTTCGCTGACGCTTTTGAGCAGATGCCTAGTTACGCAAAGTTTATAAAAGGTATTCTCTCTCGGAAAGTGAAACTAGACAATTTAGAGATAGTCGCTCCCATGGAGGAATGCAGTGCTGTGCTGCAACAAAAGTTACCTCCGAAACTTAAAGATCCAGGAAGCTTCACTATTCCGTGTACTATTGGAAAAGTGTCTTTTGACAAATGCTTATGTGACTTGGGAGCTAGCATCAATCTGATACCTTTGTCAATCTTCAAGCAGTTGGACTTACCTGATCCAAAACCGACTTATATGAATTTACAGTTGGCCGACCGTTCTATTACATATCCGCGAGGTATTGTGGAGGATGTCTTGGTCAAGGTTGATAAACTCATCTTCCCTGTTGATTTCGTAATTCTTGATTTCGAGGAGGATAAGAAGATTCCCATAATTTTGGGAAGACCTTTCTTGGCGACTGGCCGAACCTTGATATATGTGCAGAAGGGTGAGCTTACAATGCGAGTGTTGGATCAGGATGTAACTTTTAATGTGTTCAATGCTATGAAATTTCTTATAAAAAATAAGGAGTGCCAAAAGGTGGAGTTGGTCGATTCCGTGGTGACTTCGGAACTTGATCAATTACTGAGGTCTGATGCCTTAGAGAAGGCCTTATTGGGGAATTCAGATAGTGAAGATGATGAAGGTGAAAAGCAATTGCAATATCTGAAAGCTTCTCCCTGGAAGAGGAAGATTGATATGCCTTTGGAATCTCTTGGAATGGAGGAATTGAACAAAGCTCCTAAACGCCTCAAGCCATCTATTGAGGAAGCTCTCACTCTTGAGCTTAAGCCTTTACCTGAGCATTTGAGGTATACTTTTTTAGGTGATGCATCTACTCTGCATGTGATTATTGCGTCTGACCTTTCAGGTAGTGACGATGAGAAGCTTCTGAGGATTATGAGAGAGTTCAAATCGGCAATTGGTTGGACTATAGCAGATATCAAGGGAATCATCCCTTCTTATTGCATGCATAAAATTCTGCTAGAGGAAGGTAGCAAGCCTATAGTCGAGCAGCAAAGAAGACTTAATCCGATCATGAAGGAAGTAGTGAAGAAGGAAATTCTTAAGTGGCTAGATGCAGGGATCATCTATCCTATTTCTGACAGTTCATGGGTGAGCCCAGTTCAATATGTGCCAAAGAAAGGTGGAATTACTGTGGTAGTAAATGAGAAGAATGAGCTATTCCTACACGAACAGTCACGGGGTGGAGAGTTTGTATGGACTACAGGAAGCTGAACAAGGCCACTAGGAAGGATCACTTCCCTTTACCCTTCATTGACCAGATGCTTGACAGATTGGCTGGTCATGAGTAATACTGTCTTCTGGATGGCTATTCGGGTTACAATCAGATTTATATCGCTCCAGAAGATCAGGATAAGACTACCTTCACTTGTCTATTTGGTACTTTCACCTTCAGACGAGTTTTTTTGGTCTGTGTGGTGCACCAACCACATTTCAGAGATGTATGATGGCCATCTTTTCTGATATGATTGGCCATAATGTGGAGGTGTTCATGGACGACTTCTCTGTATTTGGCGATTCTTTCGATGAATGCTTGCAAAATCTTGGACACGTTCTCAAGAGGTGTGTTGAGACCAATCTGGTTCTCAATTGGGAGAAATGTCACTTAATGGTGTGACAGAAAATTATTCTTGGGCATAATGTTTCTAGTAAGGGTCTTGAGGTGGACAAAGCCAAGGTGGGGGTCATTGAGAATCTTCCTCCACCTATTTCTGTTAAGGGAATTCACAGTTTTCTTGGTCATGCGGGTTTCTATAGACATTTCATCAAGGACTTTTCAAAGATTTCGAAGCCATTGTGCAGTTTGCTAGAGAAAGATGTCCCTTTCACGTTTGATGACGAATGTCTTGCAACTTTTGAGACATTGAAGAAGAGTTTAATCACGGCACCTATCATAACTGCACCTGATTGGAATGAACCTTTTGAGATGATGTGCGATGCAAGTGACTATGCAGTTGGAGCAGTTCTTGGGAAGAGAAAGAACAACATATTTCATGTGGTCTACTACGCTAGCAAGACCCTAAATGGTGCTCAACTATATTATACTACTACGGAGAAAGAACTTTTGGCTATTGTCTATGGTTCTGAGAAATTTTGATCTTATCTACTTGGGACTAAAGTGACAGTTTTCACTGATCACGCTGCAAATCGTTATCTCGTCTCAAAGAAGGACTCAAATCCTAGATTGATTAGATGGGTTCTTTTGCTTCAAGAATTTGAACTAGAGATCAAGGACAAAATGGGGACTAAAAATCAAGTCGCTGATCATCTCTCGCGTTTAGAGAACCCTAATACTACTTCATTGGATAAGACATTGATAAATGAGTCTTTTCCCGACGAGCAGCTGTTTGGAGTGCAAGAAGAAGAATCGTGGTTTGCAGACATTGTGAACTATCTTGTGAGTAATATCATTCCTCCCGACTTATCAAATGCTCAAAGGAAGAAGTTTCTACATGAAGTGAAATGGTATATGTGGGATGGGCCGTTTCTTTTTCATCAAGGAGCTGACAACTAACGATGCGAAAGTGGTGCTTAATTTTCTTCACAAGCAGATATTCACAAGGTTTGGAACTCCAAGAGTCATAATCAGTGATGAGGGGTCGCATTTTTGCAATCGTAAGTTCACTGCTATGATGCAAAGGTATAATGTGAATCATCGCATTACCATGGCTTATCATCCTCAAACAAATGGTCAAGCTGAGGTGTCTAACAGAGAGATCAAGCATATTTTAGAGAAAGTTGTGTGTCCATCGAGGAAAGATTGGTCTTTGAAGCTTGATGAAGCTGTTTGGGCGTATAGAACAGCATACAAGACTCTATTGGGAATGTCGCCGTTTCAGTTGGTCTATGGTAAGGGGTGTCATTTGCCTGTGGAGCTCGAGCATAAGGCGTATTAGGCTTTGAAGAAATTGAATCTTGACTTGGATGCGGCTGAAAAAAAGAGGATGCTTCAATTGAATGAACTAGACGAGTTTCGACTTCAAGCTTATGAGATCAACAAAATGTACAAGGAGAAAGTCAAGATGTGGCACGATAGGGTATAGTGCTCAAATCATTTGTGTCGGGGCAACAAGTATTTTGTTTAACTCTCGTCTCCGTCTTTTTCCTGGAAAATTAAAGTCAAGATGGTCAGGGCCCTTCATAATCAAAACTGTGTTTCCGTATGGAGCGGTGAAAATTTTTGAAAGTGATTCGGGCCAAGCATTCAAGGTAAATGGTCAGATATTGAAGCATTACTATGGTTACACGGCAAACCATGAGGTGATTAGTGCCGTTTTATTGTCCATTTGAGCTCAAGGTTCTACGTCGAGCTAGCGACGTAAAAGAAGCGCTTCTTGGGAGGCAACCCAAGTTTGTTGTACATTAGTAGGTAGAGGAAGCAAGAAGAAAGGAGAAAAACACAAAAAAATCAGAAAAAGAAAAAAATTCAGGGTCAACTTCAGTAGCCAAGCGCGGCCGCGCTGATCTAGCGCGCGGCCACGCTGTTTTTCCAGAAGGTAAGCGCCCGCGCTGATTTTGCAGAAGGTGAGCGCGGCCGCGCTGTCCAAACGCGCGGCCGCGCTGGGGTCCCGACTTAGAAAAAAATAAAAATAACAGTTTGAAGAGTAAAAAACGGGATGTTTGCTACAAAATCAATTTCAAACCGAATTTTACTCTTCCACATCCCAAATTTCCCTCTCCAAATCAAACCCATTATTTCCACGAATCCCATAATCAATTCCCACTTATATTCCATATCTAATTCTCATCTCCCCACCTATAAATACACATACTTATAAACAAACTTCTCCACCACTTCACAAATTCTCACACAAATCTCTCTCAAACACTTAGTTTTTATTCTCTCTTATTCAATCCCAATGGCACCCAAGAGACAAAGGACGCAAGTAAGCTGCAGCACCACCGATTCTTCATCTGCAGGTGGTGTGAGGCTAAGGTTTTCTACTCCTGAAGCTGAAGTGGAGTACACGAGGCTTCTCTCAAAGCTTATTGCGAAGGAGCGAGGGTTTCTGCCATCAGGGAAGGATAGTAAGTTGTTGGAGATGATTATTGAGATGGGGTGGGTTCCTTTTTGTGAGGCTCCCGTTGCTATGCCCATGAGTGTTATGCGGGAGTTTTATGCTAACGCAAAGGCGGAGAAGAATGGCTTCACGGTGGTTAGGGGGATGACTATAGAGTGCAGTGCTGATGCCATTAGGAGGGTGATTGAGCAGCCCGCAAGGAAGCCCGGTCAAGACACTTGGAACGATAAGACTCCCGAGGACTTCAACTTGGATCTGATCACTGCGACTCTGTGTGTGACTGAGACTCACTAGAAGTTCAAGAGGGGCACTACTGATTACTCCATTTTCCCTGCGTCGTGCATGAACAGGTTTGCACGGGCTTGAAACTCGTTAATTTGTGCTAATATCATGCCATCTTCTCATGTGCATGAGATTACTGTGGAGCGTGCTCGTCTGCTATGGGATATTCTTTATGGCGACTATGTTTATTTGGGGATGGTGATTTATCAAGAGATTTTGAAATTCTTGAGAGGAGGTACCACATGTGCTATACCCTATACGTCCGTTGTGATGAAGCTGTGCATGGCAGTTGGTATTCATTGGCCCGCATATGAGCAGCTACAACTTCCCAGTGCTCCTATTGACATTTCTACACTATTGAGTATGCAAGAGTGAAATGGAAGGAAGACCGATCCTAAGGGGCTTGGTTATTCATATGATCATCTGTCTGGTGGTGTGCCTGCAGATCAGACTTTTGCGGGAGGTTCTTCGCAGGCCCGTCGAGTAGCTTGGAGAGCTCAGTTAGGAGAGTAGGCTGGTTCGTCGCAGCAGCAGAAGCAGCAGCAGGAGCAGAGGTTGGAGCTGGTTTGAGTTCGATGCAGTATAGGCGTCTAGCAAGGAGAATGAATGCGATGCACGACATCCATAGTCGGTTTGCATATGATCTCACCCAGGCACTTGGGACTGCATTTAGAGCCACCGTTATTAACATTCAGTGGCCAGTATTTGGTGAGGACTCCGTGTATCCACCTCTAGACACGCCTGACACTCCATTCGTTGAGGGTGATGATTCTGATTCAGAGTAGGTATGCCTGATTCCTTACTATTACCTTCACTGAGGACAGTGAATATTTTAAGTTTGGGGCTAGTAGTTGAAGGAATATGTTTTGTGTGAGTCGTATATAGTTGCATATTCATGATAGTTTAGTGCATATAGTTTGCATATTTTGCCATATAGTTTTTTTTGTAGTTTTATGATAATTTGTTCATGTAGTTTCATGCATGTGCATAATAACATGACCCCTTAGATGATTTGTCCGATTAATTTGTGATATTGATGCTAGTGTAGTGATGTCGTATTTAGTGATGTTAAGTCTTATCGAATTAATTTGCATGCTAGAGACACTTGTATTTATTTAAGTCTTATAGGTTGCTAAAGTGCTAGATCATGGTCATGGCTTGTTTTTTTATCGAGGTTTAATCGCTTGTTTATATTTAGAATTTGGGATATTCTCTTAATAATAAATTAGCATGGATATTTAAAAAATTGGAGAAAATTGGATTTCATTGCTAGTAGTGTGGATAGGTGTCAAATGGCTAGTAGCCGGCTCATATTTATATGAGTAGACTAGGGTTGAACGAGATGAAGCGAAACACACTCGTTCAGAAATTTGAAAAAAAAAGAAAAAAAAGAGAAATTTGAAAAAAAGAAAAAAAAAGTGTTATGTATAATTGATCACGAGTGGGCTCTTTAGTACTCAAGTTATTAAGTTCTTAGGGGACTTTGTGCCTAGTGACCTAAGACTTTTATAGTCTGAGATCCGCTAACCTAACGCTCGTTACATGGATACTATTGTATAAGTCTTTTGTGGACCTCACTCAGTGCAAGATCAAATAAGCATAGTTGTTTGTTTTGTTATGAATAAAAGCGTGAATCCATGTTAAACTCTGATATAAAAATTGAAGTGTTATAAGTTATTTTGAGTCTAGCTTTTATTTTATTTATAAACTTGCGATTGCTTTGATAAGTAGTGAGTCATGATTGTTGATCTAGTTGCGATAGTATATCTGTAAGCAGTTGCACACACGCACGTCTTTGTTTTGTAAATTGATTTGTGAGGGTTAGTTAATCTTTATGCGAATAACTGCATTTGTTGAGGTGTTGCTTGTATATTGGTTTAGTTATTCTATGGGGATCGTTGCATTCATTTAGTTGCATTCATGCATTTTTATTTCTTGTTCTTTGAGTCTGTTTATGCTTGAGGATAAGTATCGATTCAAGTTTGGGGGTATGTTTAGTGGCATTTATGACACTTTATTACGCTCCATAAAGCTTTGAATTGGTGTATTTGTACTCAAATTATTGGTATTTTAATGTGTTTTCTAGTGTTTTTGCATTTTCAGACATTTTCCGGGTAATCAGGTGAATTAACATTGTTTTGGTGCTAATTCGGTGTCAGGAAGGTGTTGGAATAGAGCTAGTGGAAGACCAACTCAAATCAATAAGGAGAAAAAAAGAAGTCAGTTTTTGGGTCAGAGAGCCAGCGCCCCCGCGCTGTCAAAGCGCGTGCCCGCGCCCAAACATCAGAAACCCAGTGCTAAGGAGAATTTAAATATAAACAATTTAAAGCTCGTTTTTATAAGATATCAAGGCAGAGATATATCAGAGCTAAGGAGAAGAAGGCAAGAGACCTATAACACAATTCAACAAAGGCGAAGATAATCTAGTTTATTCTTGTGAATCTTTGTTTTGAGTGATAACCTTGGATGCTCATTTCTTGTTTTGTTGAACCTATACTCGTGTGTTAACTTTGTTTTATTATTTGTTATAAAGACCACGTTTATTATACCATGCTTTCATCGGAACCCACGTTGATAATGAGTCCGATTATGGGCTAATCATTATCGTGGGGTTCAAGCGGATTTATTTATAGATTTATTTAGTTAAATTGTTTCGACGCTTTAGTGTGTGGTGATTATATGATAACCTAGTATTGGTTGTGCGTATTCGTCTTATGAGCGTCGCAAACTTATAAGATAGCGTGTTAATTCTTAATGAAGCGAAAGTGAATTTAAAGATTTAGAACTTGCCATGCTAGCATTGGTTCATGTATTTGTTATGCATGATTCATAGGTAATTTTAACCATCTTACTTGCCCTATATAATCAAGATAGATAAATTGTGCTTAAACCATTATGTTGTCAAATTCTATAAACATATAGGGTCTCAATATAATTGGTGTCTATCCAGCTTCTATCTCTTTTGTGGATGTCTGGTAGTATGCTATTCATACAACGAAGGTTGGTGTTTATCAGTTTTGTGTTATCTGATTAGTGTCATCACCATTACATGCTAAGGTTAAGAACAATAAGACTATTGAATGAAGTATTTAATGAAGTTATAATCCCATGTTTGTCTTATATATTAATTTCATCTTTCTTATTCCCTTAGTTATAATTGTTAGTTTAATTCTTAGTTATATACAATCCCAAATTGTTATTCTTCTTAGCATTGAATAATAACCATATCATCGGTGCATAAGTGCATAAATTAATTAGTTAAACCAGCCAATCTATATGGGAACGAACTAGAAATAATTTTATATTCCCTGTGAATGCGTATACTTGCGTGTATAATTAGCACATGTTTAGCGACTAACAGACGGCTCAATGCTTCTTGCGGTAGAGTCAGGTGGCCTAAATTTGTAATTGACATCTAGAGCAATTTTTAACAACCTATGGTAAGTGATGGTGAATATAAGGTGCACTTAGGTTTCATCAGCCAAGACGCTGAGAATTCCTGCTCAACGTCATCAACATGACTAACATAATACATAGAAACATGAAGACAAATTACAAGTACATCAATTGATCAGGGTTAACAACTACACACACAAATAAAAAAAATCAAAGTAATTACAAATATACACACACAAACAAAAGAAGACTACTATGTATACACCGAAATTAATCAAAAATATATAAATTTACGTGTATACAGAGAGAGATGGAGAGAGGGGGAGGGAAAGGGAGGGAGGGAGACCAATAGACCTATAAAAAAGGTTTATACATCTGTCATTTATTAACAGACTCATAATCATGCCTTTTACCTATATATGTGTCTCTTGACTCTTCAACAGATGTATAAAATCACTTCATACGTCTGATTTTCTATACCAGACGCAAATAAGATGACGCATATGATACATTTTGTACTAGTGATTGACCTGAATGAGCAAACAAAATGGAAGATATCCTGCCTACGGAATTAAAATTTTGACCAATATATATTTAATTTAGGACACAAAATCTGTACTCCCTGGAGCCTGGAGAATGAAACTTAAACTTACCATGTAGTTAATACTTAAAACATATTATAAATAAAATGTTCTTTCTAGAAGTGAATATCATTCAAACTATACAAACTTAAATTTTGTATGATCAGTTCACAAATAACCCTAGTGGCCCAATGGCCAAACCTCATGAAGCTACATTTGCTATTATAGTTACCAACTTCAAACACAACAATATCAAAAAGTACATCGCACATTCAATCTAGTTACAAACATAAGCATCAGTTAGCAACACAACCAAGATACTTCAATTGAAATTTACAAAGAAGTAAGGAACATGACTAAATGACATAATTAAGACAAATTTAAAAACTGGACACTGTTTTTATCTATGTCCACAACCTCTAGTATCTCAGTAGATGTGATTCTGACCTTGAAGAAGAAGTAATCTATTCCAATTTTGTATAAAGTTAGTTAAGCTTTCAAACTTCATATATATACATATATTTATGCTAAAAATAGAGACTACTTTTATCTCATTACTATCAAAGAAAAGAATCATGAACATCAAATATATTATCAAAACCAATAATTTTTTTTATGTTGACTAAACAAGTTCAGGTAATTAGGACATACATATCTTTTTCCATTTTTTTCCGTTAAATCGCTGAACAGTTTGCAGCAAAATCTCATCTTATGTCAAAGTGAAATAACATTTGAAAACCCCTATACCAAATGAAAAAATTCAATTGTATAAGAAGGCTTTATGCATAATAAAATAAAAGGACCAAAAAAGTAATACGTATATTACTTAGATGTCAACCAAAAATTATTGCCATTGTAATCGGGCACTCTGAAGGATCATAAGGAAATGGTTTGTACCTCTTCAGGAGTCCATTATCCCTTCGTAGATCGCCTGGTAGGACCACTAGTCATCCTACAAACAGTCATAGATTTAAACAAGTTCAATTTACAAAGTACACATACTTCAATCGCTTAGACCCAATTATCTGAGAAAGTAAAAGAGGAAATCAATAAAAAAGAACCCTAATCAGAAGCCCCAACGAATGTAAAAGCCGAATTATAGCAAAAGTTTACCTTAATCGCCTATTATAGCAAAAGCCCCAATTTATGAAACCCTAATCGCCTGCAAATTGAAAAAATGAATCTTAGCAACCCTAATCGGAGAAACTACGTGTGTTTGTGTATTCAAATACCTTCAACTTCAATTCGGAGCTCTATTTATCTTCAATCAGAGAGACTAATGAAATGGTTTGAAGAGAGAGTATAAAGAGGGAGAGAAAGAGAGAGATATAGAGAGACTAGTGAGAGAGACTAGTGAGTGGGTTTGAAGAGAGAGTATTAAGCGAGATAGAGGGAAAGATGAAGATAAAGAGACACTTGTGAGAGGGGTTGGAGCTCAATCCATTATTCCAATGAGACGGGTGAAAGTGTCTGAGTGAAGAGAGTATATAAAATTTTTAGTTTAGGTAGGAATATTACCGCACATATAATTTCACCTTGATAACTGTGTCCTTCCATTTTTTCAATTTTGTTTATTAAATCTGTAAATTATTTATTTTCATATATAAGGAAAATATCTTATTTTATTTAAATATAATTTCATTTGTCTTTGAAACAAAATTTAATAAACCTTAAAATTTTCGTAAGATTTTATATGACATTTTAAATTCAAAAATATTCTAGAATATAATTATAATAATTAATTTTATATTAATATACTCACTTTAATAATTTTAAAAATAAAAAAGTAGCTATTGTAACAGGAAGTGCTGGTGTTACAGCAACAACGTAACTCTTGTGCAACACTAGCTTTACATCTATTGTAACACCATATAAGTACTGTTACAATAGCTTAAGAATTTCTTAGCTACTGCAACGAAATGCTTGTAACGCTTATAAAAAAAAAAATATTGCATCAGACCACTTATGGCGTAGTGATTGTTTAAGGATATAATTGTTGAAACGTGATCCGATGTTTGATCCAATTATTTTATATATTATATCTTTATCTATCTATATTATTATATTAAAGACAAAATATTGAAAGTTGGGTTGATAGTCATCTGGTCACTAAATCCAAAGCATTAGCTATTAAAGATCCAGTTAATGAGAATTTTTAGATGTCATCTTAATTTTTTTTTGTATGAGGTGATGCATATTTCAAATCTCACCTAACAACATATTAAATTTATGATATAATCATATAAAATTTTATAAAAGGGGATGCAAGGTTCGATCCCATCAACAACATAAAAATTGTAATTTACAATATATAATAATAAATAAAACCGTGCATCGCACTGGTTATATACTACTAGTTTATAATAAGGGGAAAGTATTCCTTATCCAAAATTTTGGTCTTGTACTGTCAAAGCCATCTCAACCATTCATCCTATATTTTTAAAAATAGACGATCAAGATTGTATCTTAATAAAATCATAATCTTAATAAAATCATAAATAGAAAATGATTATATTATTCTACCACTATTCAAACACTAGAATGTGATAAAAATGTTATAATATATTTCTAAATATAATATGATTAGAGGTTCGATTAATCATGAAAATAAAAAAATACATTATTTTTTTGATAATTACTCACGCACACACTAATAGTCGAACCTGTGACATTCAGCAAGGGGGACACGAGTTCAACCACTGCAACAACACTTTGTTGACAATATTACATTGTTCTGCTACAATTCAAAAACTAAAATAGGATAAAATAATACAACCTAGATAGAATATGATTAGATATTCTTATATATGTAGCTATATAATATACAATTGCCAAAATAATTAATTTAATTAAATAATATATAATTATAAATATTTGCATATTTGTTATTACAGTACTGCAATAAATTATCAAAAATAAAAATAATATTGCAACAGAATTATAAATAACAACATATATGTACATTAAAAAATTATTAAAATAAATTTAAAAAGTAAAATAAGAACATTTTAAAAATCGTGCATTACACGGTCAATAAGCTTTGTATGTACTAAAAAATATTTAATTCTTGAAAATTCTTCTTTTGCTAATTCTAACAAAATAAATTAGTTTTCAAAAATGTCATTTGTAATTTTTTTTAAAAGGTATATCTTTTATTTGTAAATCTAATCATACATGTTCATATTAGAAAGAACAAATTTTAATGTTTACTACAATCAATTGGTTAAAAAGATGATAACTATCCTTTTGGTCACATGTTCGAATCCCACGAGAGGAGAATTTATGATTATACCTCATGAGTCAGAGTCTGTCATTTAAATACGGTTTACTTTGGTATCCCCAGTGCGCACCCGAAAGAGAGTGGCTGCGGGTTACCTATGATAAAGGAAAATATCAAAATTTCGTAACCAAACAAAATATATAATCATTTTGACTTTATCTTCAAAGAAAATCGAACCTACATGGCTACCTATTTATTTGGCATAAAAAATAAATACAAAAAATATTACATAAAACTAAAATCACTAAATACAGGAACCAACCTAAGCGCAAGTGCGCAACAGCAGCTTCCTCGAGACTTCTATGATAATGTCAATGTCACATTTTTTGCAAGGACATGATATATTGATATTTTTCCGAATATAGCTATCTGCTCACTACTATATTTTTTTCTTTTAATCATTTTGTTTGAATTATTCCGATGCAAAGATCAAACTCAGATACGATTGATCCAGAAAATGACTACTCAACCACAAATTCAGATACGATTTATCCAAAAAATAGCTGCTCAACTACAAACTCAGATACGATTGATCCAAAAAATGTCTACTCAACCGCAACCAAAACTAGTCACAGTATCACTAAATCGATCATGATCCTCTACTTCTCGCTGGTGTCATAATCTCTCCAGCTAATCCATTCAGCTATTTTTGCGAAATTTCCCGCCATATTCAGTTATGCCAGCCTGTCATTGTGTTTGCCACGTCAGAAAGACAGAAACATTCCATAAGCTTGAAAGTACACGACACGATACGATTGCCGGGTAATCAGTACTAAATCATCCTACTCATCTCGCCTGAGTTCGAGTTGATATTGAGGAGTAGGAGTAGTAGTGGTAGTAGTACAGTAGTGATGAACGAGTTGAAGTTGGTCATTATGATACTGTTGTGGTGATGTACTCGTCTGGAACAACTGGATCGGTACTCACCACAATTTAATCGCGATTACTTCTAGTTATCAGGTGGATAATGTGAGGGGGATTGTGGGAGTACAAGCTAACATGCCGCATAACATGCCGATTTCACATTATGTGATACAGCGAAAACCAGTTGAAATATTTCATTACCCAAAATCCAATTTGGTAGTGCAGGAAGGCTGCTAGCTAGCACGAGTACAGGAAAATCGTTCAAGATAATGAAGATCTAGTTAAATCAGAGTGTATCCTCAAAGTACTGTAGTTTTCTCGACTTCATTGGCTTCTCATTTGCTTTCAATTTTTTATTCTAATTTTAGTATATGAGCATATAAATCTAGAATGTAAACCACAGATAAATGGAGAATGCATTTGAATATAACTGAAAAAATCAAGAGTTAATAATGCAAATAAATTTAAGAACATAGTAGCATACATGAAGCCAACTTATATCAGATCCCTTCCTTTCAACGTCTAACATGTTAAAAAACAAACAACTCTTTTGTTTTGAAAGACCAGTAGCATTAAAAACAATCCCTAGTTGTAGTAGGAGATGACTCAATACAGGACTGAAGGCCCGCAAGGGTTGGCTCAGTTGGTTAAAGAGAGGAAAACTATCCTCTTGGTCACAGGTTCGAATCCCACGGGAGGAGAATTTATGATTATGCCTCCTGAGTCAGAGCCTGTCACTTAAATGCGGTTTACCTTGGTTCACGTGGTTTACAGGCTATTGCGTGAGCCCGTAGGGTTTACCCAGTGTGCACACGAAGGGTAGTGGCTGCGGGTTACCTACGATAAAAAAATACAGGACTGAAGAAAGAAAGACAAAGGGCAGTGACCTAACTGTTGAGTAACCAGCTCATCTAAAACCTTAAGGTGTTAGAGGAAGGCCCCAATAGGATCATATATTTAACACTCCCCCTCACTCGAAAGCCCATTTATGGGTCGAAGAGTGGAACAATGTCGCCCATCTTTGGAGCATTAATTGCCTTTACTGTCCATAATAAATTGTGAGAATGTTGGGGGTGGCTGGGAATCGAACCTTAGTTCTCCCACTAGCCTAAGCTCTGATACCATGTTGACTAACCAGCTCATCTAAAACCTTAAGGTGTTAGAGGAAGGCCCCAATAGGATCATATATTTTACACTAACCCCTGCTAACACCAGGGAAACAAAGCATAACAATAACCTAACACTGAAAATAAAGACAACAAAAAACTACGCAAAGAACTGCAGACCAGACAGCAAAGAAGATAGCAACTTCAACCAACAACATCAATAACTAGCACTAACAACCTCTAGCACCTCCAACCACCGGAACCTAAACTTGTTTTTCAGAAAAGATCAAATAAATCATCTTCATCCTCCTCTGAGTCAACCAAAATCTCATCTTAACAAACAACTCTTAACTCTTATATTTTATAAAATGATAATAATAATTAAAAAGAAAATTCAAAACTAAAACCAGATCCAGGAATGCTACCTTTTTTTGTTGAGTGGGAGCTCAGAAAGTTCTTACTGTTTGAAAATGGAAAGTTTGAGGCATATTTTATATATGTTCTTGATATGATTTCCGGAAACTAACACTTGGAGGTTGTTCCTTGACATGAGGACTTAAACTTTCATATTTGGATCTAAGACATTTTCTTAGTGGAATCCATGAATATATTATGATAAAGTTGCTTGTTTGAAATGGGTTATGGGGATTTTGTCCCACATTGATATTGTAAAAGAAAGATATTGAGTTTATATAGCATCTTGTGTTAGTGTTGTTTACAACTACTAGCATAAGTGGAATGCTTGTGTGGCCTAGTGCTAGTGGGAACTCTTATATTTTTCTTTTATATTACAAGTTTAATTATTTATATTGATTATTTAATTATTAATATAAAATATATTGAGTAAAGATTATTTTAATCATACTCTGAATATATTTTATAATATTAATATTAAGTAATCTGGATATAATATAAATAATAAGGAAAACCCATTTTATTTACTTTTTCTATTTTGTTACTTGGTGTACCACATCGAGTAAAATAGAAGAAGAGTAACTTGAGATGCCTATATATTGAGAGGTACACTTGAGATAAAATGACACAAGTCTCGGTGCCTACCTCGCAAACATATATGAGTTGCATAGGTTTTTTGGGCAAACTGAGGTGCGAGTCGCCGTTGATCATTGTTGGTTCTGTGGCCAGATTGATTTGTTGATGTTTTATCCTGGAAGCGATATTGCTGCATTCCATCACAGCTTAAGTGGGGGGCAATAATCTCTTCAAGAACAGTCAAGTCCTCTTGAAGGGTTTGACGACTCAGCTGTTGTGTTCTTCTTCTTATCAGAATTTGGAAAGCGATAAGAGATAAGTTTTCTTTACTTTCTTTGTCAATTACAGTCTTTATAGTTTGTTATTGCCTTTGTGTTTTATTTCGTTAGTTGGTTATTTTCCATGTTCTTGTTATTATATATATAACTGCCCATTGTTGCTGTGTAGTTAGAATTATACCCAACAATCTTGAAGAGATTATCTGTGTTATATAGCAAGATGGTTAACGAAACTGCTGATATTCCTAAAATTATTGAGACTGGTTCTGGTTCTGGTGGTACTACTACCATTGACTGGACCACGTATCGTTTTCCCCATCCAATTGATTTATCAGGTATGCCTAATAAATTTAATGGCGGAGCTTCTTTTTCTCTTTGGCAGAAAACGACGAAGCTCTAGTTAACGGTTAAGGGTCTATTGTTAGTGGTACAGTATGATCCTCCTGGGTTGGATCAAGAGAAAGTTGAATCTGTTAAGGTTTATGCTTTATGGGTTGAGAAGGATGGGGTGGCTAGGGCAGCCAATTTTGGCATCCTTGGAGAACACCTTGTTCGATATTTATTAATCAGATGCCTATACCGCTAAAGTCTTATGGGATAAGCTGGACCAAACCCATAATACTGATTCTCAAGGTCTTGAGAAGTATTCTGTGGCTAGGTTTCTTGATTTCAAGTTGGTGGATGGGAAATCCATGACTAAACAGGTTCATGAGTTTGAGATTTTGGTTCATGGTTTGGGTGAGTCCGATATGGTCTTGCTTGAGAAGTTTCGAGTGATGTCTGTGATTGAAAAGCTCCCTAAGTCTTGGGAAGAGTTTGCTCTCTCCCTGAAAAGACAGAAAGGAGAGATCACATGGACTAACTTGATGTTGGACATCTCAGTACGGGAGCAGCACAAGTCCAAATAGGGACGTGTGTTGCCTGTGGAACATGGAAGCTCGAAGGTGAATGTAGTGACTGTAGGACAGAAAAGAAAGGTAGTCACTAAGAAGGCTAACACTAAACTTAGCAAGAACTGTCCAAGTAAGAAAGCTAAGAAAGCTGGAGTGGTAGCTCAAGCAAATACTGTGCTTGGACTTGGAACCACGAATGGGCCAGTAGCTAACATGGTCATTGGTGAGGTTGTTGCCTCTGGAACCGATGACGGGTATGTTACTTACAACCCTGTACTACTTTCCACTTATCTGTCACATGAGTGGTTGATTGATACTGAAGCTATTGTACATATTTGTGTTGATATTAGCTTGTTTGTATCTTATCAACAGAGTCATGGAGTGACAGTGACGATGGGGAATGCTAGTGCTGCACAAGTGCTTGGAATAGGAAACGTGGACCTGAAGTTTGCTTCTGGGCGGATTCTATCTCTCACTAGAGTGCATCATGTTCCCTCTATTCGTAGAAATATTATAAGTGGAAGTTGTTTAGTTAAGAACGGCTTTGAACTTTCTTTAAAGTGTAATAAAGTAGTTATTACTCATACTGGTACATTCTTTGGCAAAGGTTACTTGTATGATGGTTTGTTTTTAATAAATATTGAACCCGTTTTGGGTGGTTTTATTAATGATAGTGTTGCACCTTCTGTTAATTGTGTAGAATCATCTGATTGGTGGCACTTACGACTTGGTCATTTAAATCTTGGTGCTCTAAAGAATATGTTGAATTTAGAGTTGATTCCAAAGTACGCCATTGATAAGAAATCTAAGTGCCAAGTGTGTGTAACTGCTAAACAAATAAGGAAACCTTTTTATAATGTTGTTAGGGATTCAGACTTGTTAGATTTAGTGCACTCAGACATATGTGAATTTGGTGGTGTGTTGACCAATGATCACTGTAGATATTTCATTACCTTTATAGATGATTGTAGTAGATATTGTTATGTTTATTTGCTTAAACATAAGAATGAAGCACTAGATAAATTCAATATGTATAAAAATGAAGCTGAAACACAAATTGGCAAAGTACTTAAACGTTTGAGGTCTGATAGAGGTGGTGAGTATACGAGTACCTTGTTTAATGAATTTTGCGCAAACAATGGTATAGTTCATGAGGTTACTCCACCATACACACCTGAGTCTAATGGGTGGCAGAACGAAAGAACAGAACTTTTAAAGACATGATTAACAATATGCTAATTAATTCTGGGTTGCCTAAGTACATGTGGGAAGATGCTCTGAATACGGCTTGCCATATTCTAAATAGAGTCCCTCTGAAATATATGTACAAGACACCATATAAATTATGGAGAAAGCGTAGGACAAGTTTGAGTTATCTTCGTGTGTGGGGGTGCCTTGCTAAAGAGCTTGTCCCTGAACACAAGAGAAAGAAACCGGGTCTGAAAACTGTTGATTGTATCTTTCTGGGCTATCTTGAAACCACAACTGCTATGAGATTTTTAGTATTAAAATCTGACATAGATGGTATTGTGGCGAATACGATAGTTGAGTTTCGTGATGCAACTTTCTTTGAGGAAGTATTCCCAATGAAGACTGGTATATCTTTGGGTAATTTTGATGATGATCCCACTCGCACATCGAGTTCCATACCCGATCATGTGGAAAGGATAATGAATGTGGGGGCGGATCCTGGTAGTAGCTCTACTCCTAACGAAGTAGAGGAACCTAGAAGGAATAAGCGTGCAAGGCTAGTCAAGGACTTTGGAAGTGATTACATCACTTACAATGTCGAGGACGTACCTTTAACTTTCCGTCAGGCCATGGATTCTTCGGAGTCAAGGCACTGGAAAGGCGCTGTCAAGAGTGAGATGGACTCCACCGTTTCTAACGGAACATGGGAGTTAGTCGATCTCCCTCCTGGGTATTCTACTATTGGATGTAAATGGATCTTCAAGAGGAAGCTAAACCCTGATGGCTCAATAAATAAGTACAAGGCTAGGCTAGTTGCTAAGGGATTTAGGCAAGGGGAAGGCATGGATTATTTTGATACATATTCTCCAGTTGCCCGAATGACAACAATCAGAATGCTTATTGCATTGGCTTTTGTACATGGTCTTATCATCCATCAAATGGATGTAAAGACAGCTTTTTTTCATGGTGACCTTGAAGAAGAGATTTATATGGATCAGCCTGAGGGATTTGTTGCTTCTGGTAATGAGGAGAAAGTATGTAGACTAGTCAAGTTCATCTATGGCCTTAAACAAGCACCTATAGACTGGCATAAAAAGTTTGATGAAACTGTTTTAGACTTCGAATTTTTTAGTTAATGAAAGTGACAAGTGTGTCTACTATAAGGTTAGAGGTAATGATTGTGTGATTGTGTGCTTGTATGTAGATGATATCTTGTTGTTTGGAACCAATATTGAGATTATTAACGAGACAAAGAGTTTCTTGAAGATGCACTTTGAGATGAAGGATATGGGTGAAGCTAGTGTGATTCTTGGGATCAAGTTGACTCAGTCAACTGATGGAATAACTTTGTCACAGTCTCATTATATAGAGAAATCTATACTTGAGAAGTATGGTTATTCAATTTGTAGAATCGCTAGTACACCATATGATTTAAAAGTTGCCTTAGTCAAGAATAGTTCAGGAGTTCATGTGTCTCAGTTAAGGTTTTCTTAGATTATTGGGAGTTTGCAATATCTTGCTAATGTGACTAGGCCAGATATTTCTTATTATGTGTCTAAGTTGGCTAGATATACAAGCTGTCCAAACAAGACTCATTGGGAGGCACTGGATAGAGTTCTTAGATATCTGAAGGGAACTATTTCCCTTGGCTTGCATTACCGGAGATTTTCGGGGGTACTCGAGGGGTACAGTGATGCAAGTTGGATAGCTAATAAATCTGGTTCCAATAGAGTGACTGAATATGTGTTTACCCTTGCGGGTGGAGCAGTGTCCTGGAAGTCTTCTAGACAGACTTTGATTACTCGGTCTACTTTTGAGGCTGAGTTGTGTGTACTTGATGCCACGGGGACGGAGGCTGAATGGTTACATGGACTCATGAGTATGTTACTTGTAGTAAGCAAGTCGATTCCTGCCATTTCTGTTCATTATGATAGCCGTACAACTATCGATAAAGTCAGAAGTGTAAAGTATAATGCTAAAACAAAGAGACACATCCAAGTTAGACTAAAGTCTATAAGGGGTCTTGTGTCTGATAGGATTATTGCTATAGAGTTCATAGGAACTCAGGATAATATAGCTGATCCGCTGACTAAAGGGATTGAGCATGCTATAGTCCTTAAGTCGATGTTGGGGATGGGACTGGTAACCCATCATAATTCATCAACAGCGGGAACCCAATACACCTGAGAGGAGATCCTTCGAAGTGTATTCAATGTGGTAATAACAAGTTGTAAGGATGAATTGGTAGTACCTCTACCATATACATTTAGATACTTATGTATCTGAGTCTATTCCCTATAAACCTTAAGAGGTACTTGAACTGCTAGTTAGCAAGAGTTATTTGAACTCTGAATGGGGTCAAGTCGTTTGACGAGATGATAGCAGTACATCTCTGGAGATGCCCAGCTAAGCGAATGTAATTGTGTGGTCGCAATTAGAGGAAAGGGTTATTCCTCAAAACATTCGACGAACAGGATCGAGACATGATCATTAACGTCTCAAAGCCGTAGATTGGCACCATAACCTTTGACTTGTCGTCGTCTATGGAGTGTGGTTACACCCAACGGATAAAGATTCAAGGTGAAACATTCCATCTGTATCCGGTAGCCATCGAAGTAGAGGACTTAATAGGGTTCAAACCCGGGAGGGTACCGACTCTGAAAAGCAAGTCATGATAAAATCTGGTATGCAATTTAATTATGGATTTGTGGGGGATTGTTAGAAAATGGAAAGTTTGAGACATATTTTATATATGTTCTTGATATGATTTCCGGAAACTAACACTTGGAGGTTGTTCCTTGACATGAGGACTTAAACTTTCATATTTGGATCTAAGACATTTTCTTAGTGGAATCCATGAATATATTATGATAAAGTTGCTTGTTTGAAATGGGTTATGGGGATTTTGTCCCACATTGATATTGTAAAAGAAAGATATTGAGTTTATATAGCATCTTGTGTTAGTGTTGTTTACAACTACCAACATAAGTGCAATGCTTGTGTGGTATATTTTTCTTTTCTATTACAAGTTTAATTATTTATATTGATTATTTAATTATTAATATAAAATATATTGAGTAAGGATTATTTTAATCATACTCTGAATATATTTTATAATATTAATATTAAATAATCTGGATATAATATAAATAATAAGGAAAACCCATTTTGTTTACTTTTTCTATTTTGTTACTTGGTGTACCACATCGAGTAAAATAGAAGAAGAGTAACTTGAGATGCCTATATATTGAGAGGTACACTTGAGATAAAAATGACACAAGTCTCGGTGCCTACCTCGCAAACATATATGAGTTGCATGGGTTTTTTGGGTAAACTGAGGTGCGAGTCGCCGTTGATCATTGTTGGTTCTGTGGCCAGATTGATTTGTTGTTGTTTTATCCTGTAAGCGATATTGCTGCATTCCATCACAGCTTAAGTGGGGGGCAATAATCTCTTCAAGAACAGTCAAGTCCTCTTGAAGGGTTTGACGACTCAGCTGTTGTGTTCTTCTTATCAGAGATAAATTTTCTTTACTTTCTTAGTCAATTACAGTCTTTATAGTTTGTTATTATCTTTGTGTTTTATTTCGTTAGTTGATTATTTGTCATGTTCTTGTTATTATATATATAACTGCCCATTGTTGTTGTATAGTTAGAATTATACCCAACACTTACTTCCACAATATAGGCTCTACCTGATGCCGCGGCTTCATTCGTTCAAGGAATATCAGGCTTTCGGTATATCTAAAGCACTTCATTATTTCCAGCTTAAGGCTGTCATACAAATTCATAAATTTTTTGCTTCTGTGATCATAGAACCAATGTTTTCCAATTTCAGAGAACACAATCTTACTACCGTAATTAAATCGACTGAACAAATTACCAGTTATGGATCCAACACTGTGCATATTACTCCAAACACCACGTCTCTCATCAAAACAATGTACATGCACCAAATTACTGCCAGACCAAGGCTTATACACCAACACCACTACAGAGAGACACTCCCTCAAATTGACAATAATACAATAAAATTGTTCCATAGCAACATTAAGTTCAGGCAACATCCAGAACTTTTCATTCCCAACATCAAACTTAATAATACGTGGCTTTTTCCCATTTATCATTGAATATTTCCAATACGGAACTCCATTTACAATTGTAGACGGCTCCCTCTTAAGAACAGCACCTCCAGAAAACGTAAACTTAGGTATTAAACTCCAAGAGCCCGAGTTACATGAGTAAACATACGAGCTATTTGGGGGCCTGCTCATTATATCACCCGTCTCATAATACGAGTTCACCGCATTAAAATCGTTTTCCATTGCATCCCAGCAGAATCCAAAAAATGCTGTACTAACATCATGTAAGTTAAACTGTCGAATTGGTGAACTAATTTTCATAGCTTGTCGAATTGCAGGATTCCATAACATAAACTGATCCAGAATCCAACTATAAAGACAGACTAAACCATTAATGGAACCAAGCATGCATATCACAGTATGTGATGGGATATCGAACAGTTTAGTTTCTGATAAATCGAACAAAGATAGTATAGCTAAAGCACCAAATTCGATCCTGTTACAAGAGGAATCATACTCAGATTTTTTTTCCAATTACGAGATTATCGTCGTTAGAGTTTTGCATGGTGCAGTTGAGATAATCTTTTATAAAATCGGTCTCGAAAATTTGAGAATTCCATAATTTACAAACGGAGCGAAACCGTACTAAAGATTTTACTGGTAATCGCATTTACTGGTAATCGCAGCAATATGTTTGTACGTATTATATCGTCCGGCAGCGACGGTAGCATCATGATGAGTGCTGGCTTCTATATATGCTTAAGAACAGTCGAATAAAGGTTTCTTTTGCAGTATAAAACAAATAATTGTGATTGGGTTTAAGTTTTAACTCCTGACCTAAGCTAACGTGTACAGGAGCGCACACGTACAAGGGTATTTTTGTTAAAAAACAGAATTTGATAATATTACTCCAGAGTTATGTCATTATAGTAAGTACTAGTATATAATTATTTTTTCTATTATATATTTTAAATTATAATTTTAATATGTTGATGGTGACATACGAACTTTATATCCCTTGAAAAAATAATTTTTAGCATTATATATAGTTTTTATCAAACGACTCTGGATTGAGTGATTAAAGGGACAAGAATTAAAATTTTAATGTTTAATTTAGTAAAAATTAGGTCTTTTTCCCTAATTGTAACTTTTATGTGAAAAAAGAGAGATAAAATATCATTTATTACAATTAAAGGATAATAATATCATTTCAAAGAAATTAATCTAAAATATCAATGTCATACCTATTCATCAATATTGCATTATAAAAAAAATTGAAGTTACATAAAATTAGAACCACGTCAAAATGTGTATCATCAATATAGTAATGCTAGAGGCACAAAAGATATTTACAAAAAATTGTCACAAAATGACATGTGACACAACCAAAAAATTTAATTGATCCTATTAATGTAACTGCATGGGGTCCATTTATATTTAGTCAACCATCATGTGAAATGTATCATTTGTAACTATTTTAGTAACTGATTTTGTATGTCGTAGTATTTTCCTTTCCAATATGTGTATCACCTCCTAGTTTATGGTGAGATTGTATATGTCAGGTTCATGCATGGACTTCTTGTTGTGAGGAATGTGTATGTATCAAATTCCCTGGAAGAGAAGATGGATAAATTTTGTATGATTAAGACAAGTACACTACATCCATCAAAATTTTACTTCAGACCTCTCCATATCAATTATGATGCAGACATGCAGTAAAGGTTCAGTGTCTACCTTTCTTTTTGCTGTTATCTGTCATTTCCAGTCGCTGATCACTTCTTCACCCACACTCGAAAGCACTCGATACGTTCGGATAATTCAAGAAAGTTGCTGTGCAGCACTTGATTCATAGAGTACCCTACTGCAAGGAAATTTAAAAGAAAAGAAAAAAAAGAGGGAGATGATGATAATACATTCATATCTTACATTATCCGTAAGATAAGCTACAATGATGCAAATGCTTCAAGACTAATAAACACGAAACCTACAAACTGCATTTTAAGACGACAAGACAGATCTCTGCTCTTTATTGCTCTACCTAGAATTAAGTACAGAAAAACAGAGGAATGAAATTCCAGCTATAACGGAGTAGATATTCCGACACTTGCTAGAACAAAGCTATGCTACAGGGTTTCAAGTTGTGAAATTTTAGGTTTACAGGAAAGCCTGCATGGTCGGAAAGTAACGGAATGGGGCTTGTGGTTTCAAGTTGTGATGAAGATTTCACTTATTTGGAGGATTAGGCTCATCGAGAAAGATCACCTTTTTTAGGACAAGAGGTTGATAAAACTTTCAAGTAAAAAACACGCAAGTAACAGGAACAAACATACACCAAAAGTTAACTGTTCCTGTGGAGAAGTGGAAGTTATTCCAAATTATAATGTATTGCCTAAGGATTTGAACATTAAACAACTTAATCATTTGTCAATTCTGAGGGCAGTAATTTTAACATAATGCACTCAGGGAGAGACTGCTATTGTCCATGTCCCTCTCGGAGCTTCCTTTGGCATGCAATATGCTGTAAATGACACAGATTCTACATCATCGGGGTCATGCCACAGTAATCAAGCTAGCCCCCTTATTTTCTAGGGCTATATGTGACACATATTCTCTACAATTTTCAAACTTAAAAAAGACAATTTTCAATTGCTTATATCGTAATGATATGGTGTACATAACTAGTTACCATATTTTTTGGTATTAAATTGGGTTCGGATCAGAGGTTAGGGTCCTAGCCGGCATACCATACTGAGTTTGACAAGGATTACGGCATAACAACTATTTTTATGTAAATACATGGTCCACTTATTACAATACTAATAAGTGCGGTATGATATGCTGCAACATACGTCTGTTGTGGACCTGACCCCCTTAAATTTATAGAAAAAGTTTGTGTGTGCAAACATTTAAACATCCAAAAGTCCATACCATTTTATGCAGTAACTCCCTTCCAGTCTTCATTGTCACTGGATAATCCTACTTAAAAATTATAAAAACCTAATTTTTTTGTTTAGTTCAACTTGTGAAAAAGGGTAACAAACTTGCAGTGTACATGTATCCTTTCAGGTTATCCAATGCATACTGACATGACTCAAACAAATAGTAAAATGGTAAACATCTCATTATGTCAAGCACAACAATTACCTTAATCTTTTTGCTTCTCCATATCTCCTGCTTTCTGGTTGGTTCTGCTTTAAAGCTATCTGCAGACAGTTAACTTTTCTTGGTCTCGCTTATACTATTATTTAGACAGTTTTCTAATATTGATTTGTTGAACAATGTTAATAACAAAACTGTAAAGAATTATTTAGATGTTCATGATCTCTTACAAGTAGAACCTACAATTCTAAGGCCATTTCCAGTCATTTTAAAACTGTAAACTTAGCTTCAATCGGCAACACAATATCACCACCTGAACCATCGCTGGACGTCAATGTCATATGACCAACAGTGCGAAACTCTGTCTCAATGAAACCTTAACAATAGATCTGCTCTTCATCGTTTCTCTGTAACGGTAACATTTTTTTCCAACCAGGAATCACTGTCACAAGGCGGTTGCCGCACTGTTTCTTTGCCTCTATCTTGAGTACATCACTGGTACCATCTTTTTTGTTCCTTAGTGTTACAAAAATTATGCACCACTTCGAAAACTTAAACAACTCTTTGAAACACTGATTTTCGCTATTACAAGACATCTCTAAGAAATCATCAAGTCTTATTAGCCTTTCTTGATCACCATTACTCATCAATCCTGATATCTTATAGGAACCACCCATCTTTATATTACATGAAACAGATGATAAATCATTATCATATAAACATGCCATGATGAGTTGATGACTTATGTTTTCTTGGCTGATTCGATTTTAATAATAAGATTTCTGTTTTTGAAAGTTTTTTTGACGAGAAGCCCTTTTTATAGAGCTGTTGAGCTGCAAATCGGAATGGATGTAGATTTGGAAGTCTAGACTTCGAACAATAGTTTCCGACAGGGATTAAGATTATCCAGTGTTTGTCCAAGTAGGACACGGATGCAGTGAGAATGTGACTAAAAAATTAAACAAGACAGATAAATTGAGACATGTTTGAATTTAAGATTTAAATCAACACCACTATGACCATCACTCTCATTATTAAGCAATCAAACCAAACAATCAAATCTCACAATAAATAATCTTTCCTCTCGCAAATGAAATAAGTACAAAAAATCATCAAAAAAAACAAGTCGTTTTACAATACTAAATACACTTCATCTACAATCAAGCCTAGCAAAGTTGAGTAGGGGAAAATCTAAACAAAAACAAGCCATTCATCAAATGTCATATAATTAATCTCACATATGCATAGCCCATGCATAATCTATGTTCAAAGAAAAATGAAACAATCCAAAGCAATGTGAGGATTATTGATATCCTCATGATCAACTGGTAGCTCTTCTCCAATGTGATGTGAAGTAAACTCTTCATTCATCCGATTTACGCCAACATATGTACTCGATACATTTTTCGGACTACTTGAAATTCGCCTAATATTTTCCTTCTCAGCTGCACTATAATTGAACCTTGAATTCTCATTCCAATCATAAGGCTGTCGCTTGTGTTTTGGTGTTTGATTGATCAAAGTTGCCTTGTAGTTGTAACTTTCACCATTAAATCTTCGTGTTGGAGATGGTGATCTAATAATTCTACTTGGCGTAGTACTTACCCTCTCCGGTGGCTCTTTTCTGAAACTCTTTTGTCGCGTAAGATTTGGAGAATTTGCGCGTGATCTCTTCTTTGGCTGATTGGATTGCCCCGGATGTGCAACAATTGGTTTACCTTGTGTCGAAATATTATTCATCAACTTTGTACCACAAGTTTTGTTAGGCCTTGGAGTTTGATCACGAAACCTATCAGTCTTTCCTTTAATCACTTGTGGATTTTCCTTAACGCATGACCTTAAGTAGTCATTCGAAAACATTGACCTCTCCTTAGGACAAATAATCGAAGAAGAAAGAGACGACGACGATGACAATGACACATTGCTACTGCTAGTACTATTAGTACTAGTGGCACAATAAAACGAAGAAAACGAGGAAGCTGAAATTGAAGACGTGGGAGACAATGGAGAAGGATAAGGAGGTTTTGGAGTTTCGGGAACAGGTGGAGGTGTACTAATAGGAATCGGAGCTTGCGAGATGACAAGCTTATCTTGAACAATATTTTCAGGTTGTTCTACATGGGATTTTTTGTTGGAACTGAATTTGCTGATGCATGAGCCCATGGCTTTTGTGAAGAAATATTCAGAAACCAGAGTTTCAAGTTTCAACTAAAGATAAACAGACATTTCTTGTAAGTGAATGATACAAACAAATTTTTGGGATTATGTATAAAGGCAATAAAGGGGAAAGGTGTGGTCAGGGGTGTGGTGGCTTTTGCTTTTGTTCATACTCCTTTTTTCAGAGATTTGAATAAAATTGCCGGGTGAGTGAGTGTATATCCGTTATGTAACGGTTAATTACATGAACAAAATCTTTTCATTATTTCAGTGGAGAAAAATCATGATTCGGTGGGCTTTGATAAGGAGACAAATCTTATGTTCATGATTTGATGGGCTTTGCTAAAACTTTCAATTCTAACGGATCTGTAGTCCACATATTTCGTACTCTAAAAGTACATTTGTTATTGAAAAAAACCAAATACACACCATAAATTGGTACTTTATTTCTACGTCTGGAGCATTTCTTGATCCTGCATTATTCTTGGCATTACGAGGGGAGCTCGTAACCAAACGCCATAAGCTCGTTCAATCTCTTTTTCTGGACTAGCATAAACGACATTATAATCTATTTTCCGAACAAAGGGTTTTCATAGTATATTCTCCAATATAAACCATTTTAGAAGATCATATACTTGAACCCAAATAACAACCTCTTGTAATGACAGCATATGGGGATCCTCTGTTTTTGATACCTGCTTGTACACTAGTATATTTTGTTCAGAATAAGTCCTCTTTTCAACACCTTCTGTAAATCCATCTTATTATAGAAAACAAAAGAGTCTCTATATCCTTCCAAGTCATGAATCTGCACTCCTTTCGTTGACCTCCAAAGTGATGCAAGAGCTTTTGCATTTCATTAAAATCAATGTTTTTCTCATTAAGAAGCCTACAAAAGTTTCCTTCTTCACCCCCCAATGATAACTCCACCTTCTTCCTCGTCCACGATAGTTACTCTCACATACAGATCGTCTAATGTTGAATTTGATTGCCTCGTATTTTGAAAATTAACAGCTATGATGAATTGAGAATAAACTTGTCACATAGAACAAGACTTAACTGTTTTGTACCTAGTACATGGTGGTGTTTAACAACGTAGAAAGAGCATGAAATATATTTACTTGGGGTTTTCTATTGTGCGCTTATGAGCACACAATAAACATATAAATTTACTATAATTTTGGATCATTTTGATTGGTTTAGCCTTTCTGTACAAGGGGAGGTCGACCACTATTTTAAAAAAAGATTCAATCAAAATGATATAAATTTTAGAGTTTTCTGTGTTTGTGTTTATTATGTGTTCATGAACACATAATAGAATAACCGATTTACTTTATAATAAAAGCAGTGTTCATACTTAATCCTCGTTTGAGACGGAAGATCTGTTACTCACACTTTTCATTTTGCCTTAAAAGCACCAAATTAATTCCCAGCTGGAAGACTACCGGAACATCGAAAACAAGATTGACATGATTACATCTGCAAACTTTTTGTTTTTTTTTTTGGCGGAAAGAAGTTTTATTATAGACATATAATGCTCTTGTACAAACTACAAAGACCTTCACCAGGCAGGAGGCACAAAGAACTAAAAAAAACAAGGAAAGTTAAGGATTAAACCCTGCAACTGCAAGTACTCACTCATGCACTTTAAACACCTCCGACCCTGCCCCTCTTCTTTTCATCCATAAAGTTAGCAATGAAGTGAAGCCCAACTCACCCAGCAACCCAAATGACGATACATATTAACCATATGTTGGAATATTATGAGGAGCCATGAGTCAAACTTTGAGCAGTTACTTAATTAGCAGACCTGCAAAAAATAGATTTGAGCACAGTTCCTCTCCTCGGAGGCTGCACTGGTTTATCCAGCAACCTTGACCTCCCTGCAGTCTGACCAGATGATCCATTCTGCCCCGAACTTTCACCTCCAGACCTGTTATTGTTGTTGTTGTTGTTACTAATCACTTCTCCATTCTCACCTGCTTTTTCATTCATCATTTTTACAACTTCTCTGCCTCCCTACCAAAATGAGTGATTTATATAATAATACAGGCAAGTGGAGTGGGGTTTCTTTAAGTTTTATTTGTTGGATGCGGTTGAGGATTGAATTATAGGTGAAAATTTCAATGGGCGTGCGTTATTTTCATTTTATTTACGTGGGTGTCGTTCTAAATTATATGCATTGAAAGGAATCTATCACATGCTAATGTTGTCCACTAGTTACATGTGGATACCCACAACACAACCGGTGCACGTATATTCATCCATCACGTCAGCATGCCCCCTCATCTATTTTGTCTTTCTACAACTACCATTGGAGCTAGGGCTCTCAAAAAATTTCGAAAAATATGATATTCGTCCGAAAAATCGGTATTCGTATCCGAAATAAAGCGGATATTATCCGTATCCGACCCAAAGCGGATATTATCCGTATTCGAATCCGACGATTGTGGATGCGGATACGGATACGGATATAGGCATATTCGTATCCGAATAAATATATTTTATATTTAAATATTTAAATAATTTGAAAATATATTATATTAAATTTATAGTGTATTTATGTATACACACACATACACACACATATATATATATTAAATATTATGTTTATACAAATTTTATAGACATATAGAAAAAAATCATTTGAGTTCAACAATTTAAAGAATACGTTTGTTTATATTGAAAAGAAAAATAAAATTAATTTTTGAAAATTTAAAATATAATTAAATCACTTTATCACTTATTTTAATTTTTAAAAATGAATTTTTATTTTTAACTATATATTTTTTTATTTTTTTCCAATTTTTTTAATTTTTAATATAAAATAAAAAAATCTGATTGAAAATCAGATTCGGATATTATTCTTTAAATATTTCCGGATACGGATACGGATTTTCGGATTCGGATCCGGATCCGGATATAGGCAAATCCGTATCCGAATTATCCGTTTAACAGCCCTAATTGGAGCTCATTTAAATTAGCTTTGTCTGTTTTGTCCAAGTAGTTTATGAGTTTAACATATTTAAACTTTTTATTAATTTGTTAATAATTGATTAAATACGATACCGGTAGTATTACTTAAGATTGATTTAATTAGCTTCTAGAAACTATTTGAAAATGAGCTCAGCGTTCCCATCTGCAGGGTATCTAATTGTTGAATGATTGTGGTCCTGTTTTTATTCTTCTTCTCAAAGAATTTTGTAGTTTATCTAATGCTACATTAAGATAAGATATACAGAATATCTGATTTTTGTTTGCAAGAGCAACTCCAATATCCAATTTATCTATGTTCCTAAATTAAATTTTGATAAAATTTAAACAAAAATCAGCTCCAATAGACTCTTAAACCCTCTCTATATTCTGAAGATTGCTAAATATTTCCTTATTTGTTGAGGAGGATGTATTGGCTCCTCAGTAAATTTTATATTATATATAGCTTTTGAATACATAAATATCGCAAATTAAGATGTAGTTGTGCAGAAAAATTGATTAAAAATAAATAGAGAAGATTTTTAGTAAGGTTGTTGGAGTCCTATCTAAATATTATGACTTAAGAGCCAATAAAATATGATTTTTATAAGGAGTCTTTCCCGCAAGTTTTGGAGTTGCTCTAATTAATTTACAGTTTGCAAGTCCATTATAATTATTTAAAAGGTTTGGTAATTGCAAGTAATTTAAGGGAGAGCCTCGTCGGTTCAACTCAGCATGGAGATAAAACGGAACGTGAATTATACAATTTTGATTAGTTGAAAATCCCAACCTAACCATTTTTATTTGTTCGCTTATTTTTCGTTCAAAGGTTGTCCTTTTTCTCATTTTGGTCCTTCTAGTAGTTGTATACTTGTGGTACCCAGGTTTGTGTGCAAATGCTTCTCATTCTGACCTAGGCTACAACCACATATTCTCAGTTTGCTTTACGATTTGTAGACTGTAGCTATATATACATATTCTTGTCCTCGCAGTTGCAGTTCCAGTTGCAGAAACAGATCACATGTTACTAGAGCAACTCCAAGTCTTTGGCTCGGTTCAAATTTGGACAGAACTCCTCTTCAACTCTAATAGTTTGGTTTAAATTTCGGTTCAAATCTCAAAATATTTATTTAATTATTTTAAGTTTTTATAATAATAAATATATTATTTTTGTATGATGTAAGATATTATCTTTATATTTTATTATTATTATAAAATTGCTAATAAATGAATAATATAATTCTAATTAAACTTCAAATATATATGAAAAATAGTAAACACATTTAGTTATAATTTTTATAATAAAACCGTTAATAAAACATTACATTCAAATAAGAAAAGTATAAATATTAATTAAATCTTAAAATATCGTTAACTAATACTAATTCTCAGAATTAATATATTTTTCCCACAAATGTTCAATTAGTGCATCTCGAAGCGCAATATGAGCCTCCTTATTTCTAATTTTTCTATAACGGTCAAGGAATTTTTCTGGAGGAAGTCGATTTAATTTTTCGGACTAAATTAATAATTTAGTTCTCATCGCATTTTCATTTATGTTGTGTTTCAAATTAAGTTTTATGTGTTATAATCTTCATTTTAATATTTGAATATATTCATAATTTGAATTCAAGAAATGCAATCATATCTATATAATTACGTTTAAATATTTTTTAATTTAAATTATTATACCAGGGTTTTGGTGAGTACTTTTCACTTCTTTCTAAAAGTCAGCAGTATGTCAGATTCACTTTTCTATTGGTTACTTAAACTCTTGAAGACATCTTCATCGCTACCTTGTATGGGATTATATGTTTTCCTTTCTTTATTAAGCAGCTCCAAATAGAGGGTGATAATAGCGGCGACTGCCAAATGAGTTGGCATGTGATGCATGGAATGCTTGTGTTTGTGGGTCAGATGCCGCATAAAATATCATTTTTTAATATATTTTTATTATGCATTTTTTATTTAAGTAGTGTAGTTGAGGACACTTAAAGAAATCGGTTTTCAACTTCGTTAAGGACAGAGTGTGGAGGAAAGTTCAGGATTGGAGTAATAAATTACTTTCTAAAGCGGGGAAGACGATTATGGTGAAGAATGTAGCTCAAATAATACCGTCGTACAGTATGTCCTGCTTTTTACTTCCTAAATCATTGTGTTCTGAAATAGAAAAACTGATGAATGGATATTGGTGGAGTTCAACTGGCAGTAGCAGTCGAGGTTTTGGCTTGGAATAAAATGGCAATAGCTAAAAGTAAAGGAGGGCTGGGGTTTAGAGATCTTCATGGATTTAACATAGCGCTACTTGGTAAGCACATCTGGAATTTTAGTCATAGACCAGATTCTCTAGTGGCTCGGATCTTTAAGACTAGGTACTATCCGGGTAGTCATATTCTGCAAGCTAATAAGAGAAGTGATTCAAGCTTCATATGGGCTGGAATTTGGGAGGCGAAAGAAAATCTGAAAGGAGGTTTTAGATGGGTTTTAGGCGATGGCAAGGATATCAGAAGTTTTAAGGATCCATGGATTCAGAATAAGGTGGATTTTCGTGTAGAAGACAGTCACTTGAATGTTGTCAGGGACGAGAAGGTGTGTGATTACTTCCATCCTAATAGCAAAGTCTGCACAATTTTCATGCTGATGACAGTAGATTGATTCTTCAACTGAGGATTCCCCAAAATGATGTTAAAGATAGATTGGCTTGGACCGGTTCAAACAAAGGTATTTATACTATTAAAACGGGTTACAGGTACTGGACAACTCGAAATGTTAGTAGTGATAATTTGATTGACTCTCAAGGCTGGAATAAATTATGGAATTTGCAGCTACCTCACAGACTCAGAACGTTCATGTGGAGATTATGCAGGAATAATATTCCTGTTAGGAAGTTGTTAAGAAGTAGAGGAGTGGCCACTACGATAATATGTCCAATGTGTGAGACTGACATTGAACACCTAAGACATTTGTTTTGTGAATGCCCGTTTGCCAAGGAGTGCTGGCACATATCAGGTCTGGATATTGATAAGTTTGATGTGGAAGAAGTCCCAAGTTGGTTGTTAGATATGCTTAGCAAAGAACCTACAGAGATAGTCAAAAAAATGGCTATTGTGTTATCTGGTATTTGGTTTGCAAGGAATCAAAAGGTTTGGGAAGGGAAGTCGATTCAAGCTGCAACCACTATTGATCTGAGTTCTAAACAGGTCCGGGAGTGGCAAAGTGCGAACACAAGGAGTTCATCTGTTAACAGGGGACAAAATGGATCAGTGTCGAATGAACAAATAAAATGGAAATGTCCAGATGTTGGGTGTTTCAAGGTGAATGTGGATGCATCAGTAGTTCAAGGGGCAAATATGTACACATTGGGTATGGTCATTCGGAATGATTCAGGGCAGTTTGTCATGGGAAAAGTCATGAAGGTAGCAGGTGGGGTTTCAGTCATGGAAGCAGAGGCTAGGGGAGTGCTGGAAGCGATCAAATGGATAGAAAATATGAGTCTGCATCAAGTTGTTATTGAGTCTGATTGCCAACTGGTGGTGCATGCATTAAGGTCGATGGAGTCATATCAATTAGAGGTTGGGCATGTCCTTGATGAGTGTTTGGATAGGTTTCGGAATCGAGTTGATCTATCTATCTGTCATGTTAAAAAGCAAGCGAACAAGGCCGCGCATTTTATGGCTAGAGCCTCTTGTTCGTTAGATAGCTGCAATTATTTTACGTCTCCTCCAGAATTGTTGTTGGAGATGGTTCCTTCTGAGTTTCTAAGTTAATAAAAGTGCTACTTTGTTTCAAAAAAAAAAAAAGTAGTGTAGTTGACATCTCAGAATGTTATTTTTTTAAAAAGTGGGCTAAAAATGATATCAAGAAAAAATAAATATTATATATATAATTATTTTTGATTATGTGACAAAATTGGCACCCCTTAAAGGGTGCTGATCACGGGAAATTTTCAGTTTTTTTATTTGAATCTTATAACCATGTTTTTTGTTGTTATTGTTACTAGTTAATAACCCGTGCGAAGCACGGGCCGAGATCAAAATATCAATATTTAATAATGATTATAAAAATTTATTTTAATTTTTTTATTAAAATATATAATAAATAAAATTGTACGATTATTGCAATTTTCATTTTTAAATTATATGTATCTTTCATTAATTCAAATCTTATTATAACAATAAACTCAACGTTATTATGTATCTATTGTTCAAAAAGACATAATTAATATTTTACATCAAAACTTTAGTCGCGACACGATTGATGGATAATTTACCAAAAAATTAAATCAACGGCACTAAGTAATTGCATATTAAATTTCTTATTGTTAGCTGAATTTGTGTTTTTATATAGTTTGTGATTGCATAATTTTTTTTGATAAAATATTCATTATGTATGTATAAATTTGCAATTGGTGCAAAAATAACATTCTGTAAGCATGAATCTATAAATTATAATGTATATACGATTTTGTTTATGTAAAAACAATATAAATATGTGGTATATAAGAATCAAAAAACGGGTAAAATATTATATATAGAATTATAAGTCATATATGAATAAAAAAGAATGAAAATGGTATATTTAGAGTTATAGCAAGATTTAAAAAAGGGTGAAACCAAAAGTTCGTAAAACCGAAAAGAGGTGAAACCAAAGTATCCAAAGTATCCCTTAAAAGACGATTTCCTTATTAATTAATAATAACACTGTTTAAAGGATTCCAATTTATTATTTTAATAAAAAATAAAAAATAATTCTACGAAAAATAGAAATATCGTAATTATAATATGATTCCAATCTATATTTTGTTAAAAAACAACATATAACTCTACATGAAAGAGAACTATATGGGTGAAATCAAAATATAGCGTAACCGTACTAAGATGAAACCAAGTACCCTATAAAAAATAATTTGGAGTTCTACAAATATAGAATTGTAATCATATTACGGTATACACAATTTTATTATTTTTTAGTGGTGAAACCAAAATACAATTTTTTATAATATTCATACCATTTTATTAAAATGAAATTTTACCAACAAATTAAAAAATTCTAAATTGAAAAATTTCAATTTAAACACATGGCCTATTTACTTGGTCGTGGTTTATATTTCTAGGAACCTATTTAGTTGAGCCAATTTATGAAGTTATTTATTTTAAAATATAATTAAAAATAAGATTCAAACCTATAAAAATAATAAATAATTATGGCTTATAAAAAATTTAAAAATGAGTAAAAATAATATTTATACAATTATAAGTCATATAGGAATAAAAGGGGATAAAAATAATACAGTTGAAGTTATAAAAGGTGAAACCAAAAGGCGGTGGAACTAAAAAATAAGTGAATATGTTTTGTTTATTAATAAAGAAAAATGGGTAAAAATAATAGATATAGAATTATAAGTTATATACGAATCAAAAAGTATAAAAATATTAGCCTAGAATTACACCATGAATCATAAAAACAAAAAAATAAAAGGTGATAGAATCAAAAAATAAGTGAAAACAAAGTATCACTTAAAAAATTTATTAATAAAGAAAAACGGGTAAAAATAATATATATATATATAGAATTATGTGTCATATAGAAAAAAAAATAAATTTTTAATTCGGGTGACATTCACAAGGACTGGGGAGCTTATCTCTTTGCTTTAAACCTTTTTTTAATGCTTGTGTTTAGTGTGGCAAAAGCTTATAATCAAGCTTCTTCACTTTTTATTTCATGAAACTTGCTCTTCTTCTTACCTGATTGATTTTTATTGATTTTTCTGTTTGATGCTTTCTAATGCCGTTCTGTAACCTGATTATAGCCTGCCATTGTATTGCGTTTTCTCAGCATTCATCGTCTTCTTCACATGTTTTTTCTTTGTCCGAAACACATTATGTTCTTGGCTTGGAAGTTGGAACCCTGCCTGATTATTGTTTGATTTTTTGTTTTTTTTTGTAATTGGTTACTAGGTAGTACTTTTTCCGGTGAATATAATGTATGCTCTGTTTTCGTCTTAAAATGTATTTTTCAGTTCATTGTTTTATTTTAGAAATAACGAATAAAGTGTTGAACCAGGGACAGAACGATGTGGTGTTCATATCATATCTCGGAGTCTTGTAATTAGAATATTTTCTCCTTCATCTAAAAAAAGTAATGTATTTGTTGGTAGATGTTTTGTCTTTGATATAATCACTATTAGTACATGCACAAGGAGCTTCTTTGTGCATTTTTCTAATCTTTTACCGATATGCTGCAATCTTTATTTTTTGGGGGGTGACATTTATTAAGGAGCTTAATTCTACAAGATAAGCAAAGAAAGATTCAAATTTATTGATCAAGAACAATAATTAAGATACAATTATTCAATGGTTTACGACCATGATGTGTTTTTTTGAGTGCGCGCCTCTGATGGATCAACAGATGCATGCAACAGAGCAACCTAGGGGCACATAATATAATATATACACACAAAGGCAGGTAGGGCTGGCTAATCAGAGGAAGCATCTGCATCAGGAGCTGCGTTGTTAGTGTTATTGTTTTTGGTTTTGGTGTTTGAATCAAAAGAGCGAGCTATTTTCTCAGCCATCATGGTCTTGACAAGTTTCTTCTTCTTAGGGATCACGCTTCCGTTCTTTGCTTTGAACCCTGCCCTCTTCTCCTTTGCTTCGCTAGCTTCATCCCCATACGGTGCTTTATCAGCCATATATCTAGATTCTTCTTCCTCGGGATAATATTTCTCTACCACAACTTTTAAGATTTGTTGGAATTTGCAGATTGCAGCTGTGGCCTTTGAGGTGAAGTTGTGAATGAACATTTATAAGCGGGTGGAGAAGTTATCAGTTGCACACAAACAAGTTATAAAATCTGTGGGAATGAACATTTGGGGTATGATTGATGTATTGTTTGTCCGCGTGTGTGTAATGTGTAGTAGAGGAATTACTAGAAATTTTGTGTGTGTGAGAGTGTAGTTTTCCAGTTAAAAGGCCCAACTCCTTTGTGTGGGAGAGTGAGTGATTGCCTTTTTACATGTGACCACAATTGTGTGTGATACTTGGTAACTTTTAAATATTATTAAAAACCAACCTGAATGTCTGTGTGGGTTTGTTATGTGCATGGATGTGTATTAATCTTACTATCTTAGTATATAAAGTTTGTGTACTGAGCAACTCCTAGTTATTTAAGACATTATAAGGAAGCCAATTACAACAACAATCCTTATTTTTGTTCCTTATTATTATCATAATATTATATTCAAATTCTATTCATATTTTTATTTTTTAAAGAAGATAGAGAAAAAAGAGTATGAAAAAAGAAGAGAAATGAATATTTAATTAGCAAAAATAAGATAGATAATGGTTAAGAGCAACTCCAACAATTTAATAGATCCTAAACTAAAATTTAAGAAATCTTATATAAAATAGTGCTTCCTTAAAAAGTTAGGATCGTTCACTCATGCTTTATTTATAAGTAACCATTAGTGATTTCTTCCTTATCTTCATTTTAATAATAAAAAATTCATTTATCTCTTCTTTTCCATATCAAATGCATAACTACATATTAAAAATAATATTTAAATATTACTATGATACATTTATAACACTCTATTGGAATTCCTCTAAGCATCCCTTATCTTTAAGGAAACAAACATGAACTATTAGGATGCCATTGGAGTTCCAATTCTGATTGAATTATTATAATTTTAGGTAAGGATTCTTTATAGTAAATTATTGGAGTTGCTCTAAGGCACTAGCTGATGTGAGCCATTGTGGGCGAGTGTGTATGTGTATAAGATACAAATTAATTATTATTGTTAGTGTGTGGGATGAGTGTGACTTAGTTTAGTTTTGCATTTTACCTACAGGACTGGTCAAAAAACTTCAAGTCAAATGAAAAAAAATTATTGTCCCTACTGGGATCCAATTAATGTATTTTCTGGTCCCGACTTGAATGCAGTGGACAAGATTAAATATGTGAGTGTGTTGTCTCTTCTTGTACTCATTGTTAGTGTGTGGGCTGAATGTTTAAAGGATGTTTCTCCTGGGACTTGATAGATAGACTGATTTCAACACTTCAAATGGTCAACATTTAATCTGTGAGTGTGTTGTCTCTTCTGGGCGCAGTTCTTACTTATATGGCTATCAGCCTCATAAAAACCTATGCAGTGCTGCCTTTGTTCAAGAGTATTATCTGCGAGCCTTGTAAAAGTCATGGCTTGATTTCTTTACCATGGATTTCAAGTGCTAGTATGATCAGTAGTTTAAGAGTTGCTTATTCTGCGAGCCTGCTGTTGATTGTCTTGGTTCAGCAATAACTTTCGAATTACCTTTTTCTAACCAAAACAACCCCATGTCTAAAGACTAAAAAACATTAACAAATTAAACTTTACTATTTGGTAATCATTATCAATTATCTGGTGGTTACACAACTCAAGAAGGTTGGAAGAAAAACGAGCAGCAGAGAAACGAATTATACAGTGGATTCAGTCAGAAAAAGCACCGTGATCCAAATCAATATACAAGATGTGGTTCAATGACATGCACACACAAAAAATAAGAAAAAGAACAACTCAACGAAATAAAAAATGAAAAACCAGATCTAATACCTGTTACCACAGCCTAAGATGACGAAGATTTTTTTTTAAACACAATTAATAGTCCCTAAATGTTGAAATGCAACTGACATTACAAAATGCACAATCCATAACCATTTTTTGGCTTATCCTGCCTATAAGGGGAAACTTTTGTAATCAGAACTCCAGTCTCCACATTTCATTTAACAATAAATCTTGGCATGTAACATTAACTAACTGGAAACAGATAAGTAATAGCAAGTCATTACTCAGTTCAAAAGTCTTACAAGTTAAAACCAAAACAGAAAGTGGTAAAATGTCAACCAGCAAAAAATCAACTAGCAAGACATCAACTAACAAGTACCATATTCAAACATACTCACCAAACCACTAAATCATGACCTGCGCATCACTTCGACCTCCCTTGCAGCTACTACAAACTTACCCGTGAAGTAGACAGTGTACCACTATCATCAGCTTCATCGTCCATCGGAAATACGTCCATTAATCCATTTCCACATCACAGTGTGATGAATCAACCCACCTGATTCTTTTGAATCCTTCAATTGAAAAGAAGGCTTTTCCTATACTTGAAAATTTCAGAAATTCCAAATTTGGGATGCTCGGGGAAATATGTGCCTAATTTCATGTTCAAGTCATACAGAAACACATCATTCTCTTCATCATCATCTAGTGCGAAATGAACATTGTTGATACATTCACCAATGTACGTGCACAAGGAGCTTATTTCTTACATGAAGTGGATTTTAAATCACACGTATAAGTAGGATACAGTCGTACAAGTACAAACGATGCACATACAACCAATCGATAGTATATGACCACAAATTGTACATAACAGAAAATAACTTAAGTATCTGCATCATGACCAGCCTCTGTAGTAGTGTTATTGTTTTTGATTCTCTTGGTTAGAACTATGGATTCAAACAATAATGTACTTCAACGAACACTACTTTCAAATTTACACAAATGAAATTCGGTTGACTACTAGTAAGATAGACAATTGTACAACTCCTTCATAAAACTAAAAACATTGTCCAATTGAGCCCTCGAACCTTAGATAGAAGACGTCGAATTGTTGAGGATAGTCTTTGTGTTGGTATGGAAGAGTTCGGGGACAGGTCAAGTTTGAATTATTTGAGTTATTATATTACCAAGGATCCGCCAGTGAGTAAGTTGAAATTATACGTGAATTTAGCGAATGGTTATCGTTATCGAGTACCGACAGCCGATGAAAGGGTATGGATGATGCCGGAGTACGGGATGCACGGGATTCCGTTAATCCTTTTTCACTTCGGGCTTCGGTTACCTATGCACCCGTTTTTCTTGATGATGTTCGAGGCTATCGGATGCGGGGTTAGTCAATTGACGCCCAATTCCCTCGCACAGCTTAGTGGGTTTGTTGCTCTCTGTTGCGATATGAACTTGATTCCTTCATTTAAGCTTTTCTTCTCGATTCACGCAGTTAGGTATCACGATGGGCAGGTTTACTTTGACTGTCCTTACAAAAGGGTTAAGATTGTCAGTGTTAGGTCTTCTAACTTGGGGTATCATTCTAAGTGGCTGTATTTTGGGGGGCCGGATTTAGAGTTCGTAAAGCCGTGTGGGAAAGTAAGTCAGCTTACCATCGACTACTTGAATAATCTCGAGAAGTACGATGCTAAGTATTTGAACGGGTTTCATGGGGTGGCCTCGGTGTACACTCATCTTCAGTTAAAGGAACCTGATTTTTTAGAAATGCATGATTGTAATATTTGCTCGCTCTTTCCTCTCTTTTTTTTTGTATTCTTTCCTTCTCTCTCCCTTTTCTTTTTACCGCTACTTCTTGTATTAATATTACTCGTGCTAAATTTTTGTTTTGGCTTATTTTGCATCAGTGGTTGGAGCCTCTTTAGAGAAGATATTGAATAGCGGGGTTAAAGGAGAGATGGACAAGGCTATGATGCTGCTTATTAAGAGAGCCTCGAAGAAAAGTGCTGATGGTGCCCCCTCTGGTCCATCGAGGGTTGGGCATTCTGTATCAATTGAGTTACTGGATGACCAAGGAAATAGAATCGTGAAAGATGTTGAGAAGGCTATGCCAGATGTGGAGCCGGCTGATTTGAATACTCGCAAGAGGGGTCGTCAAGAAGTCGAAGGGGAGAATTGTGGAGATGGTGGGATTGTTGAAGAGGATGCGTCGGTTGGTGGGGTGAATAGGACCCTTACATTGGTTGGTAACAGGGCGACAATGGCCCCTACCATCGACCCCCGACAGAAGAAAGGAGTTGTGAGGGTTGATATTCAGCCCCACGAACGCTGGACAGGTGGAACAACTGTGTCGCTGAGGGTTTTCGATCTTTTTCATCTTCCTCAAGATGTGATTGCTTTCGATGGGCGTCGTCGAGAGGATTTAGCGGATCGTTGTAAGAGCCGAGCTGGAAGGGTATGCTATAAAATTTTTGTTGTTGTTTGTTGTTTGTTTTTTTTATTATATTTTTTACTTTGATTTGTGGTTTGTGACAGTTCCTCGCAGATTTTATGCATATTGTAGAAGAATTTCGCACTGACGGCAATGATGCGGCTTGTAAGAGATTAGAGGCGGAGGTGAGTTCTCTCAGGGTCGAGAGAAAAAAACTCATGGCAGGTTATTCAGAATTGGAAAAAAGATCGTCAGATTTGACGGCGGATAATACCTCGTTGTCGAAGAAGGTGGGTGAGATGGAAGTTGAGAAGCAGTTGCTGAATGCCACAGTCTCGGAGCTCGAGATGAGGCTTTCTGAAGTGGAGAAGGAGCGAGATGAGCTGAAGGGAAAGTGTGAGGGCTTGGAGCGTCACGTTGAGGGGATGGATTCTTCTTACCGTTTGATTGTTGAGGAGAATACCAGTCTAAAGTCGGAAGTGGAGAAAGCTGTGGAGGACATCACTAGTGCTCTTGAGGATGGCTATGGGCGGTGTGTTGTCCGCATGAAAAATACAGGACTCGACACGACGGGACATTCTTTCGAGGACTATATTCGCGATCTTGCTGCCTCGCGACCTGATGATCCAGCTGGAGGCTCTTGAAGGCGGGGAATGCCCCGTGAGTGATGTATTTTTAAGTTTATTCTCAAAGACTCGTGTTTCCTATTTGTTGCTGGCTACTTATATTCTCCATATTTTGTTTGGACCCTACAACGATCTGGTTTTCCTTGGGATTTTTTCCTTGAAGTATTTTTATTTATTATATTTATGCTTTTTGTTCCTCGTTATCACATTAATTTCCCATTTTTAGTTGTTTCGTATATCTGTTTTGAAATCGTTGAGAATGTGTTTAACAAACTCCATGTCGCTTAGTGTGCATACTTGAAAGAATTGTGTTATGTTGTTTTCCTTGTGTAGATAAGCTCTTGGGAAGTTAAAATTGTTATAATTTAAAGCCCCTCGATGTGGGTTAGCTTTTGGCATGTCGACTGTCATTGTTCGTCTTTTTTTTTAAAGGTACATGCAAGATATCAAAATAAGTCAAAGCTTTCATAACTTAAATTCCCTCAATGGGGATCTCATAGCGACCCTCATTGCATCGAGGGTTAATTTTTGTAGTGCAGCTATAGCCTTGAAGTTTCGACTATTACACATAAGAGCATGTTACTGATAAAATTTCTTGAGGTGAATGCCGTTCCAGGCGTTCTTAATAGGTTGATCGTCGAGGTGCGAAAGCTCATATGTTCCCGTGCTAACGACCTTCGAAACTCCGTACGGGCCTTCCCACGTTGGCTTGAGCTTTCCAGTGACAGTGGGCTGGGATGCCGCGGAGTCCCGGAGGACGAGGTCTCCCACTTTGAAGTGTTTGCTCCTGACCTTCTTGTTAAATTAATTTGCAGTTTTCTCTTGCTGTGCGATCATGCGTAGATGAGATTCCTCTCTTGTTTCTTCTAGCAAGTCATTGTGAAACCGCACACCCTCGAGTGCGAGGGAGGGATTGAAAAACTCGACCCTTGGGGAAATTAGGCTTATTTCAACTGGATTTTTAACTCCTCTAAAGTTTTCTCAAATTGAGCCCCCACAAATTGTGTGCCATTATCTGAAACTAGGATTCGCGGGACTCCAAAGCGAAATACCATATATTCCATGAAAAATTCAATCATTTCTTTCTCTCTGATCTTTGAAAGTGGTTTTGCCTCGACCCATTTCGTAGCATAATCCACCGCTACCACTATGTATTGGCACTGGTTCTTAGATTTTGGAAAGGGTCCTACGATATCGATGCCCCACTGAAAGAAAGGGCATGTAGCGAGGACAGAATTGAGCTTGGTCGTGGGTCGGTGATCCACGTTTCCATGTAGCTGGCATGCTTGGCATTTTCTGACATATTTCTCGCAGTCTTTCCTAATTGTGGGTCAATATAAACCTTTCCTGATTATTTTGAAAGCCAAGTTCTTTCCTCGGAGATGGTCGCCACAGATTCCTGTGTAAACCTCGATCATCGCTAGATGGGCTTCTTCTAATGTCAGACATCGGAGTAGTGGTTCAGATAGGGCGCGCCGGTACAACGACGAACCAATTACACAGTAATTTCTTGCCTTGAACATAAGTGAGCGAGCTTCGCGTTTCTCGCTCGGGAGTTTGTTATCGATAATGTACTCAAGAAACGGTTTTCGCCAGTCGGAGTTATTCTGGATTTGGTTGATAGAAAGCTCATCGATGGCGGGGTTAGCTAAGACATCGACGTACACTGGATTGAGATTGATTGGAAGACTCGAGGAGGCTAACTTGGCTAAATGATCGGCCCATTGGTTCTCTTCTCTGTCGACATTGGAAAGTTTCCATGAGGAGAATTTCTTGAGTAGTTCTTGTGTTTTTGCCAGGTATTGAGCCATTTTCTCATTATGTGCCTTGAATTCCCCGCTTATTTGCTTGGAGACTAACTGAGAATCTCCGAATATGTCAATAATTTCAGCTTCAAGATCCATAGCCAATTTTAAGCCTGCGATGAGTGCCTCGTATTCGGCGACATTGTTTGTTGCCGGAAATTCAAACTTTAGAGCTTGCTGGATTTTGAATTCCCCCGGACTTATTAAAATAATTCCTGATCCTGCGGAGTCAGCCGTCGAGGACCCGTCGATAAATAGCAACCATGGTCTTAAATGATTTTCGTCGAAACTTTGGGCTTTGGTCTGAAACTGACACTCAGCAACGAAGTCTGAAAGAACCTGGGCCTTTATCGCAGTTCGAGGCTTATACTCGATATAGAACTGACTTAACTCGATCGTCCATGCGGAAAGTCTACCCGTCATGTCGGGTTTGTGTAGGATCCTCTTCAGGGGTTGATTTGTAAGCACATGCATCTCCCTTCCCTGGAAATAATGTCTAAGATTTCGGCTTGCGACAATTAAGGCATAAACCAATTTTTCAACTTGCGGGTATCTGACTTCGGCATCTCGAAGAGAGTGGCTAATGTAATATACTGGGATTTCTTTTCCTTCATTGACTTGAATCAGTACGGCCGCGACCGTTTCATCGGATGCAGAGAGGTATACCTTCAGAGGCTCATTTGGCAAGGGCCGAGTGAGGATGGGTGGATTTGTAAGGAATACCTTTAGCTCAAAGAAATTTTTCTCGCACTCCTCGTTCCACTCAGATTGTGATGATTTGGAAGTTGTCTTTATTGCTGAGAAAAAGGGGAGGCATCTTTTTGACGATTGGGGGATAAACTTTCGAAGTGCGGCGATGCAACCGGTTAACCTTTGCAAATCTTTTACTGATTTTGGATTTTCCATTTCCAAGATCGCTCTTGTTTGGGATGGATCTGCATCGATACCTCTTTGTGTAACCAGAAAATCGAGGAATTTTCCGGCAGTAAGACCGAACGAGCATTTAGCTGGGTTTAACCGCATGTTGTTTTTCCTTGCGTTTTCAAACATTTCGCGGAGGTCTATCACATGGTCGGAGGCAACCTTCGACTTTGTGATCATATCGTCGACATATATCAGCATGTTTCTCCCAATTTGTGTGCCGAATATTTTATCCATCATTTATTGAAAAGTAGCTCCGGCGTTGATTAAACCAAAAGGCATCACTCGGTATCCGAAGACTCCCCGGTGTGTGATGAATGCGGTTTGCTGCCAGTCTTGCGAGTCCATTTTAATCTGATTGTACCCCGAAAAGGCATTCATGAAAGAGAGAAGTTTGTTTCCCGCTGTCGCATCAATAAGTTGATCGATGTTCGGGAGTGGATAAAAGTCTTTAGGGCATGCCTTATTAACATCTGAGTAATCGATGCACATTCTCCACTTTCCGTTATTTTTCTTGACTAGGACATGTGGGGAATTGTACTGGCTCGATGAAACCGGCCTCGAGCAATCTATTGATCTCTAGGTCGATGGCTGCCCTTTTCTCAGCAGAGAATGTACGATGTTTTTGCCTCACCGGCTTGATGTTTTTACTGATGTGCAAAGAGTGTCGAGCGACAGCCTCGGGAATCCCAGGCATATCTTTTGGATCCCAGGAGAAAATATCGGAAAACTCACGGATAAGGCACGTGATATCTTTCTTTAATTGATCAGGGAGATTCTTTCCGAGCCTTGTGGTTTTCTCAGGATTTCCTTCGATCACTTCTATTTCTTCAGTTTCTTCGGCGGGAGAGCAAAAATTGCTAGTGGGTGGTTCCACAAGGTCCCTGGGGTCGATGTCAAGCACTTGATTAACATCAAACTCTTCGTTAATCTTTTTTCTTGGAGACACAGTGGTTATGTAGCATTGTCTTGCTGTTACTTGATCACCAATCATTTCTCCCACGCCGAAATCTGTGGGAAATTTCATTTTTAAGTGGGAGATAGATGTTATAGCTCGAAGTGCGGTAATCGTTGTTCGTCCCAATATGGCGTTGAAACTTGAGGAAGCACTAATCACGTGGAACTTGACCATTTTCCAAATCTGACAGGGTGGGGAACCAAAAAGCACTGGCATGTCGATGGTTCCTACCACATGAACCTCATTGCCTGTAAAATCGTATAACGGGGTTCGGGAGTTCTCGAGTCTTCGATCTCCTATGTCCATTCGGGAAAAAGCATGATGATATAACACGTCGACGGAGCTACCATTATCGACCAACATTTTCTTAACCGTGTTGTTTCTCACACGCGTTGTGATGACAAGAGCATCTTGATGGCCTCCGATGAGACCGGGACGATAATCATCATCAGAGAAAGAGATGACTGGGGAGGGATTCGCTCGAGGGCGTTTAGCTGCCGAGGGATTGACATTAAAGACTTCTCGAGAATAAAGCTTGCGAGAGTTGTGGAAGAGGCCCCCGGCGGCTGTACCACCAAAAATAACGTCGATTACACGATCGTCCTCGCCTCGATGGTGACGCCTGGGTTCATCATCGTGTTGCACATAGTGGACTAGTTGTCCTCGATGAATTTTTCCTTCGATGAGATTGCTAAGCTGAAAACATTGCTCTGTTGTATGGCCAGTATCTTCATGATATTCACAATATCTGGATCTTGGGGGTCTTCCTGGTTTCATGGGTCTTGGAGCGCGATAATCCGGTTCTATTTTTAACACCGCTAAAGTTGTCGTTTTTTTGGTGTTGAGTTTAGTGAACTCTTTTTCAGATCGATTGTGGGGCTGCCAATCTCTTTCTCTTCTATCCCTCGGAGGAAGGTCTGATGTGCGTGGCGGGGGCGACCTACGGCGTTCTCGGCGCCTTTCCCTCGCGGGGGATCGTGGACTGTAGCTTCGGCGTTGTTCATATTTTGACGATCTCCGTGGAGATTGTATACAGCTTACTGCTTCTTGAAGCATTATGCGGTGTTCTATAATCTGGAACGCGACCTGTAGGGTTTTCAGCCTTTTTTCAAAGATCTCTTCTAAAAGCAGGCTATGCCTGGACTTATCGATACCTGCTGTCAGGAAATTGACAGCCATCTGTTCTATTAAGTCTGAAATTTCTGCTATCTCTTCTCTGAACCGGGTTAGGAAACTCCTGAGACTTTCGCCGGAGCGTTGGTGCATTGTCATCAAGGATGCTGTAACTTTGATTCCTTTGTAGTTGCTGGTAAATCGGGCTTGAAACTTGCTTTTCAGAGTTGTCCACGAGTCGATTGACCGAGGTGGCAAGTTATTGTACCATCGGAGAGCCGTGCCTTGAAGGCAAGTGGAGAAGAACTGACACCTAGCGATCTCCGAGTGGCCGAAGAAAGCCATGCGACCATCGAATGTGTTTAGAAATGCTAACGGGTCCGAGGATCCGTCGAAATGATCGAGAGCAGGCGTTTTCAACGTCCTGTCGATGCATGCTTTTTCAAGAACCAATGACAAGAGGCTTTCAGATACAGTTTCAAACCCAGACTGGTTTCTCAATATGGTACGCATCTGCGCGATTTCTTCTTGCATCTTGGCAAACTCTTCATGGGAGATAGATTATATGGACGTAGTTCGCTGGGAGGTGTCGGCAGACGATATTGTGCGCTGTCGACGTCCTCGAGACTGTGAGTATGTCAATTCAGCTGACAGCTCATACTCGTAATTGGCGTCTTCGTCATCGACGTAGTGATCACTGCCTTGCTCTTGATTTTTAATCAAAGCTTGCTGAAGCTCACGACGGAAACGATGGATTTCACGCTGTCGTTCAAGTTTGGCCTGCAGCATCTGTGTCTCCCGCTCTAGGAGTTTCAGTTCCTCATCAGAGTATGGCAAATCCTCCGGATCCTCATTGTTTTCAGCCTTCGACCTCTCAATCTTCTCAAGGTGAAGTCGCATGTCGCTTGACAACACTTTTTTTCCTTTGGATGTCTGGATCCTTTGTCTTTGATCCGACTTGAACTTCCTCTTCCTGTCTCGCTGAGTAGCCCGTAATGATTTCGGCGTCTGATCATGAGATCCTTCCCCGGGGGGGGGAACAAACACTTCGGTTTCAGAGTCGACTGTTTGGGCGGCTCTTGCGTCTCGTTACCCTTTGGATTGGGGATAGCCTCTACCAATGGTTCTTTTTCCTGAGTTGGTCCGGCTTTTGCCGGATCAATCTCTTCAACGATCATCTTTGGTTGGATCTTAGAAAGTAAAGCCCTCCTTCTAGCGCCAAATGATGTGCCAATAATATTATTGTTATTAGACTATAATTTTAGGAGATGATCTTCTTTACTTAATGAGCCAACCCCCTTCAATGAGGTTGTTGTCCTTTATTTATACCAAGTCCCAAATGGGTTTTATCTTACAAATTGGGCCTTCTTGGGCTTTACATATTATTTCATAATTATTCTAACTATGATTCTTTTGGGCCGTCTTGTCTTGGTCCAACAATTACAAATGTAAATATTGCTAGTAGTAAACATAAATTTGGGTAAACATATATAAAAACTGCATCAAAGTTTCAGGTACTAGTCCACGAGAGAGGAGAGGGACAAGGGGGATAGGGGATGTCAGCAACTCCTTCAAGCATCAGCAAAGCTCTTCTCGTGGTTGGCCTTGAAGATGGATCTTCTTGAATACACCAAATCCCAACCATCACAAATCTTTTTACCTTGTCCCAATCACTCAACATGTCCTTGTTATTCTTCTCTATCAAATCAAACATTCTACCATCCTGAAAGCAATCCCAGACCCAATCTGTTAGGATGGCCTCATCTCCAAACTCTATATTCTCCACGCTTCTGCGGCAGCAAATGATCTCCAGCAGCAAAACACCAAAGCTATAAACATCAACCTTGGCGGTGATAGGAGTGTTTCTAAACCATTCAGGTGCAACATAACCTTTCGTTCCTCTAATCCCTGTCTTGGTTCTACTCTGGTTGAGCATCAAGAGTTTTGCCAAACCAAAATCAGAAATCCGAGCATTGTAGTATTCATCAAGAAGAATATTCTGAGGCTTTATATCACAATGGATAATTTGTGTGTTGCATTCTTCATGGAGGTACACCAACCCTCTGGCAATGCCTAATGCAATATGCTTCCTCTGTGCCCAACTAGGCTTAGCACAGCCAAAAATTAAATTTGCTAAAGTTCCATTGACCATATACTCGTACACGAGTAGGCGATGCTCCTCTTCTTCACAGAATCCAATTAATCTGACCAAATTTTTGTGATGAGTTTGTGCAATCGCATTAACTTCAGTTTTAAATTCCTCAGCACCATCTTGAACCAGTCTATCTATCTTCTTCACTGCAACAATAACTGTAGAAGACATGTGGATTAACCCTTTGTAAACTATGCCAAAAGAACCCCTTCCCACTTCTTCTTTAAATCCATTTGTGGCTTCGACAAGCTCATTATTGGTAAAACGACACACATTTGTTTCAACGATGTTGTTGACTGGTTGTATATTTATGGATTTCTTGTGGTAGATGTAGAGGAAGCCAAAGCAACCAAAAACTATCAATATTAAATTGACGAATACCGAACTGCCTAAAAGCACTGAGCCCACAAGGATCAAAGTACGATTTTTCTTCTTCTTATAATCGATTGGCTTACCTGGATGAAGTTCCGGGGGAAGATTAGCTTTACTAAATTTTAGATAAGTCTTTCCCTTAACAGAATTGTCCTTCCTCCCATTTACGAGAGGTAGCTTCTTTTTCCAGCAGCTATTCCCTTTGTAATATGCAGCAACACAAAAGCAATCAATCAAACAAAGCCTTTTGCACTCAGGTTCAGAAATGGGGTCCATCTGCTCATAAGCAGATAGCAGCCAGTCAGTGCCAGGGCTCTCCACAAAATCATACAAATCTTCACTGGAATCATTTCGGTCACAATTTTGAGTAAAATTTGGCTTGCATCCACCTTGCTTATCATTTGGATCAAGTAAAGAATATGTTTCTGGGCATTCACAATCTTTCCTTGAACCATCAGATTTGCAAATACTATTTAAACCACAAGCCCCGCCTCCACGAAGTTCCCGAATAGTTGTACATATATTTACGGGCTCTTGCCAAACACTGGTCCACCCTGTTGTTCCTGTGAAAATCTTTAGATGGTAATATTGAACCAGAATTCCATCATAGGTTAGAGTTGCTCTATGATAATAACCTGATGATGGTATAGCTTTATTGGTGGTAAGCTCAAATATGTCGCCATTTCTTCTCAAAATATACAAATAGCCCGACTCGTTAAACTTTACCTGATAACCTTGATTACTTGGATTTTTATCAGAAGTGTTACTTTCATAGTAACTCCTATAGGGAAAATTAGTAAGTATATTTCTGGTGTTGAGCACAAGATTCCCATTATCAAGCAAACGTAACTGGAATCTTCCTCTTGTGAAGTTAGTTTCAGTCTTCCGAGAATAAAGCTCACCATTTACATCCATAGTCTGAGTTGGCAAAAGGGTATCAGTTGGATTGCTGAAAGTATCCCATAAGGTTGTAGTATCACTCCCAACAATCCTAAAATTGCCTGTATCATTAAAAGCAGCATTAGAGGCTGTACCAGAAAAGGACTTCGATGTCCAAATTCCGTTCCCTCTAGAATCACTGAGGACTAATCCGCGGTCAACAGTCAGCTGCACTTTGGAACCAGCAGGGACAGTAGTACCATCATTTACATACCAGACTATGGTTTTATCGGGTATTTTGTCATACCAAATGGCCAGCAAAAACTGATCCTCAACATTCCGAAACCCAAAAGCAAAATCACCAGAAGGTGAATACCATGAGGTAGCAGCCTTGTCTGCAGCTGTGAGAGACGAGCCAACTGAAATGGTCCCATCGCCTTGAGCAAGTGCCGAATATGAAAAGAGGCAAATAAGGATGCATAGTGTATATGAGGAGCTATAACTCATTGTTGAGATGATTTAGAAATTTGCATGCATCCACTCTATCATGTACATGATTATAAGATGCAACACATTGACTTTCTCTAATCCAAGTCAAGTACTCAATCTCATAAGTTTCTGGGAAATTATTCTTTCATTTTTGAACAAGTCACCTCGCATATTTTAATTCCAATATACTATATTATCTTTAACCATGACCTTAAACGAAACAAATGTTATTAAAGGAAGCATTGAACTCATGATAATGACCTTCATGAGAATAAAGAACATTCAGTCTGCAAAGTCCCCTGTAAAACATTCAGATGTTAAGTTATGACACACAACATACTGTAATCGGAGATTTATTTCATTTTTTCACTCACCCGAAAGATCGTTAGTTATTTTATGTGTTTTTTTCCGCTGGGTTAGATCAAATTCTTGATTCTTTGGAGACTTGGTTGCATGATTTTATTTGTCAATAACCACCCGAAACATGACGCCTTATTATTGACTTTAATAACAAGTTATGACACTGGAACATGATTCTGCTACCAACCCTAATGATTTGATTAGTGACAATTTTCCCACAATCATTTGGAAATCTAGCATCATGTGTAGAGTTAAATCTTTCAAGAAAACTCCTAAGATACTGGAAACTTTGAAAAGAGCCATAACTTGTAATCTGAATATTTCACAACATAAACATAATAGTTAACTTCTGCACATACAAAATTATTATACAAGAAAATGAATAAGCTCCTAGTGGCTGACTGTTGATTCCAACCTCATACACACTAGAAAGTAAACTCTCACATAACTCATATGCAAATTGGCAAACATCTTCATCGAATACAATTCATATGTCACTACGTGATTAAAAAGTTCAGAGATCCTCAAACACAACTTCATCCGTAATCTTTATAGTTTCAATTCTCTCACGCCTAATAAAAATAACAATATGATTATTTGCTGGGAATTCGTTGGGTAAAACTCCGGTACAAATGGGATTTTGATTATCATAAATATTAGTTGATAACCCGCGAAACACACGGTCGAAATAATTTATTTAAATAATTTTTAAAAATTATAATAGTATAACTGTCTTGTCAAATTTTCTAATTTTTACTCAGAAACTCCAATCCAAATTATTAAATACGATATTTGTGTTATGATTATAATAAAAAGATTATAATTATTATACGATTTTAAAAATTTTATTATTTCATTAAAATATATTATTGAGTCATATGTGAAATAACATTACTAATTTCAAATCAATATAAGAATTGCAATTAAAAAATGGTTAAAATAATACATATAATATTATAAGTCATATAGAATTTGTTGAACCTAGTGTGTCAATATCATGTTATGACAATAACATGTTTATTATTGTCACATTATTTCTCAGCATTTATAGTATTTTCCTTATTCAATAATTAGACATTAAAGTGACTTTGTCCGGTAAAGTACTTCTCTGGAAGTATTAGCTGGTAGTTTGTTATTCAAGTTTATATGTACTCTGCCATATATGTGACCTCTATGTTGACAGTTCCATTATGATTGAGTTTACAACATTTTGTCTAAGTTATTCAAGCTATGCTCTCTATCTGAAACTGATGTTATTGATTACTTCTAATTAAGTTATCATGGTATCAGAGCCAGATCTACAAAGATAAGCTATTTCTTGTTTGTTCAAACTCAATCATCAACCTGTTTATTTTTTATCAGATTCAAATCTTGATTCGTATCTATGGCCAGTGGTAAAATTACTGCACAAGATATGGCAAGTCCTTTATTTGTTCATCAATCAGATGGACCACAATCAATTCAGGTTTAAAAGCTTCAAGGATCTCTAGATTACAGAGCTTGGCGCAGGTCCATGGAAATCAGTCTTGGATCTAAAAGAAAGCTTGAGTTTGTAATGGGCACCATCCCCAAACCTTCAGATGATGCTGCTCAAGCCGACCTCTGGGAAACATGTAACAGTCTGGTAATAGTCTGGCTCACTTCTAATGTCTCATCTTCCATTCGAAAATCTGTTACGTTTATGCCTACTGCTAGCTTGATATGGTCAAACCTTGAAACTCGTTTTTCCCTCACAAATGGTTCTAGAAAATATAAGCTTAATAAAGAACTGTATGAGATTAGGCAACACAACAGATCTATTAATGAGTACTATACCTCTCTTAGAATCATTTGGGAAGAGTTAGATGCCATGACTACATTACCAACTGTTCTTAATCCCACAAAAGAAGTACAAACCCTGCTTGATAATATTGCTCTTCAAAGAGAAGAAACAAAACTATTCCAGTTTCTGAATGGACTGGATGAATCTTACAATCCACAAAGAGGACAACTTCTTATGTTGAGTCCTTTACCCTCTATTGAAACTGCTTCTGCAGCACTTCAACAAGAAGAAGCCCATAGAGAGGTTTTGAATATCAACAAAGTGGATAATGATGTAATGGCAATGTTTAGTAAATTCAACCCTGATAAACACATAGTATATAATGTGTGTGGAGTGAAAGGGCATAAAGGTGAGAAGTGTTGGACTGTTATTGGATATCCAAAGTGGCATCCTAGATCTAACACTCCACATAATACATCTAGTAGCAGACCTAGATATCCAAATCAGACCCAAAACCAGTCAAAATGGCATACAAACAATAGGAACCCTAAAATGGCAGCCACTGCACATGCCAGTGGAACTGTAAATTCTGGAATGGTGTTCACCCAACAACAACTTGAACAACTTGCCAAGATGATGCCACAATTGATGAATGGTTCAAAGGGGTCAGAAATTGATGAGGAGATAGATGAGCATTTCTCTGGTATGATAACTTGCAATTCAGCTATTGCAGACTCTACGAACATATGGATTATTGACTCTGGTGCTTCAGATCATATGACATCCTGTCTTGCTAATCTGATCACACCTGAGCCAATAACTTGTGAGTCTATTAATCTGCCAACAGGTGACATAGTGTCAATAAGTCACAGTGGAACTGTAATACTTGAGACAGGATTGATGCTAAAAAAAGTATTGTATCTCCCAAATTTCAGACATATTTTGTTGTCTGTTCAGAGGCTGGTGAAGGATTCCAGGTGTCAAGTTCAATTCTACTCAACTCACTGTGTCATTGTGGACACTTGTACAAAGCAAGTGAAAGGCATTGGTAAAGCTGCAAATGGATTGTATTATTTGGTGAACCACCTGACAGAAAAGTTACCTGGAAGTTGGCTTCATTCTGTCAATTCTACTGCAGCAAAGGCTGCTCTTAAAGATCATATCAGCAATATCTCAGATTCTTTTGAAGTCTGGCATCACAGGCTTGGACATGCCCCAACTGCAAGATTAAACTGATATCATCTATTTCTGCTGTCAAGAGCAAATCTGAAAAGGTATGCCTTACATGTCCCATGTCTAAATTTGTCAAACTGCCTTTTCCTTTAAGTGAATCTCATGCTGCTAGTAAATTTGAATTTGTGCATATAGACATCTGGGGTCCCTATAAGGAGTGTACAAGGGGTAAATATAGATACTTCTTGATAATTGTAGATGATCACACTAGATATACATGGATTTATCTTCTAAAACAAAAATCAGACACTCTACAAACCCTTCAAGATTTCTTAAACTATGTTCAAAATCACTTTAAAACCACTATCAAACACCTCAGATCTGAAAATGCTCTTGAATTTGATACTATTTTGTGTAAATCTTTCTTTAACACAAATAGTATAATTCATCAAACTTCATGTGTTCAAAGACCTCAGCAAAATGCTAGAGTTGAAAGAAAGCATAGGCACATATTGGAAATTGCAAGGTGTCTTAGGTTTCAAGCATGCTTGCCTTTAAAATATTGGGGGAATGTGTGATGACTGCAGTACATATTATAAATAGACTTCCTTCAACTGTTCTGGCTAACAAAACCCCTTATGAATGCCTATTTGATGAGCTACCATCTTATCAGAACATGAAAATCTTTGGTTGTCTAGCTTTCTCTTGCAATCCTTCTTTCACCTCTGATAAGATGGCACCAAGAGGTGTACCATATGTTTTTCTTGGGTATCCACCTTTCAAGAAAGGGTACAGGCTTTTAAATTTGTTTAACATGTCTGAATTCATTTCAAGAGATGTAACATTCTGTGAAAACATTTTTCCCTTTAATCCTGCTAGCAAAGACTCCTATATGACTCCTATGCCTAAAGACACATCTGCTTTGAGACCTCATGTAGTTGATCTTCTTGTTTTCTCTCCTACAAATGAACCAGAAACACATGTAGATGACTTGAACCCATCTGAAAGCATAACCCTATAACCTACAGAGAATTCTCATATCACAGAAATCTCATAACCTGCAGAAACCACAGATTTTGTAGTTGAGTCTGATTTTGAACCTGTTCCTCAACCTCCAAAAAGATCAAATAGAGCTTATAATAAACCCACGTGGCATCAGGATTATATAACCAAGCACTCCACATCTCAATCTACCTCTCACATCTCTAACCTTGCTTTCACTATGATCAATCCTACATTCAACTATTTCCTTTCTACAATAACCAAAACCACCGACCCAGTACTGTTCAAAGATGATGTTCAACATGATTATTGGATTAATGCCATGAATCAAGAGCTTGAAGCTCTTGAAAGAAATGAAACCTAGGAAATCACCACTCTTCCAATTGGAAAAATGGCTATTGGCTCTAGATGGTTGTTTAAGACTAAGTATAAACCAGATGGAACCATTGATAGACATAAAGCTAGACTGGTTATACAAGGATGCAGTCAAAGATATGGTGAAGATTTTCAAGAAACATTTGCTCCAGTGGCTAAAATGACCACTGTTAGAACCCTTCTGGCAGTTGTTGCAATGGAAGAATGACATACACTCCAAATGGATGTAACAAATGCCTTTCTTAATGGGGACTTACATGAAAATGTATATATAAAACTTCCCCTTGGATACACCGGTATAGTCTGCAGGATTAAACTTCACTGTGAATAAGACAAAGCTTCTATTGTCTCTCATCTAGTCTGTAAACTAAAAAAGTCTCAATATGGGCTGAAACAGGCTCCAAGAAATCGGTTCTCTAAGTTATCTCAAACCTTGCTGAAGATGGGATTCAAGCAGTCAAAATCAGATTATAGCTTATTTGTCATTCATACTGAAGAAGTGATAACCATAATTTTAGTTTATGTGGATGATCTCTTGATTTGTGGGAACAGTCTTGCTGAAATTAACAAGCTCAAAAGCATGTTGTCTCAAAATTTTCATATGAAAGATTTAGGACCAGTTTCATATTTTCTTGGTATTGAAATATACATATCAGCTGATGGTTTTTTCTTGTCTCAAAGAAAGTATGTTACTGATATCTTGCAGGAATATAGAATGCTAAAATCCAGGCCTCTACAGCTTCCAATGGACACTCATCTTAAGCTTACACAAGACAAAGGTGAAGTCATGAGTGATCCAACACCTTATCAAAGATTGGTGGGAAGGTTGATTTACTTGACAATCACCAGACCAGATATAGCATTCACTGTGTAACTGTTTGCTCAGTTTATGCAAAGACCTACCACGGTTCATATGCAAACAACAAAGAGACTTCTTAGATATCTGGTTGGTTCTGCTTCACAAGGAATATTGCTTGCTTCATCTTCTGCTACACAACTAACTACATATTGTGACAGTGATTGGGCAAGTTGCCCAATCACAAGGAGGTCCACTACTGGCTATTGTATCTTTCTTGGTCAATCTCCCATCTCTTGGAAAGCAAAGAAGCAACACGTGTGTTGGATTTTAATCGCAGCGGAGCCATGGTAAAACACTTTTACACATATAAAATCCAAATAAAAGCATATAAATCGTGGTAAAAACATAGGGATCGATTATTAACCTTTAATATGCGATCCAAAAGCAACGATCGGAGATCCTTAGCAGCTGCTCCTCAAACGTGAAGCACTCCACCGGTATCCACCAAGAAAACGACGTTAAGGAGGAGAAGAAGGTGGAGAGAATTAGGTTTTATAAAATTTTGGGGTTAGAATAAAAATAGGGTTTATAATAGTATATTTATAGGCAAAATTTTCAGCTGAAATTTTCCCATAAATATTATTATTATTATCCCATTTATTATTCTCATTAATAATTAAAACACCTTTTAATTATTAATCCTTTTTCTAAACACTTTAGAAATAATTCTCTCTCTTGATTTAATTTCCAAAAATTAAATCCTTAATTAATAATATTAAGAACTTTTCTTAATTAATTTATAATCAATTAAATCTCATTTAATCAATTATTAAATTTGCCAATTAATTATTTATTTCATAAATAAATAATTATTAGCCATTATTAATTAATTTCTCCACCATTAAATCATTCTCTTTTTATGGTGTGACCTTGTAGGTTCAATATTAAGTCGGTAGTAGAAATAAATAATAATAAAACTATTTTATCATTATTTATATAAATTCTCTAATTTATTAAATATAATTAATTAATTAATCACATTTATTCTACATCGTGAGGGATACTTCTCAGCATATCGCGACTATCCGGATAATACAAATTCACTGCTTAGAATACCAAGAACCTATTCAGTGAATAGTTACCGTACAATAAACTCCTTCTACCCTACAATGTCCCGATTAAATACAAGGCATGGATCTCGTGTCAAGCCTATCTAATTTAATCACTTGCTTACCATTTACTATGCTTAGTTCTATGCAAATTAGAAACTCCTTTCTAATTTCATTCACTCTGGCCAGAGATTCCTGAACTAGCATAAGTGGATCAGCCTTGAACATTCTCTTCCTTCACTGGAAGGGGTAGATCCTTTATTGATCATATACTATCTTCGTGTACAAATTCCTATACCCAGTAGAGCCCTAATAATTGTCCCTGGAGACTAAGAACTAAACCAAAGCATAGTTCAGTGTACACAAGATGACTATTATGGCCTCAAGTCTAAGGATACTTGTACAACTATCACTATGTGAACAACTGTTGACACGTGAGTGAACTCCATCAGTTGTTCAGCTGTGCGAGTCATGTTCAGTGAACTTATTCTATAATAAGCACCTACATACTAGCTATAGTGTCACCACACAAATGTCTATGAGAACATACATCCTTCATAATGAAGCAAGCATAGTATGTACCGATCTCTGCGGATTATTAATTACCAGTTAGTAATCCTACGACCAGGAACTATTTAAGTTTAGAGTTATCATCTTTTAGGTCTCACTATTATGATCTCATCATAATCCATAAAAAGCTTTACTCTAAACTATGGTATATCTTATTTAAACACTTAAATAGATAGAGCCCGTAATAAAAATAAAACAAGTCTTTTATTAATATCAACGAAATCAAAACAGATTATATAAAAAATTATTCCTAAATCCTAATACATGATTGGACTTAGGACATATTCCTTTCAATCTCCCACTTGTACTAAAGCCAATCACTCTGGTATCTAATACCCATCTTGTCTTTATGACGATCAAAGTGACTTTCATAAAGTAGCTTTGTGAGTGGGTCTGCTATGTTGTTATGCGTGTCAACTCTATTTCAATACAATACAAGAAATATTATCGCGCTCCCACTAACCCTTTTGTAGACACATGGTTCATCTATATTTTTGATAAAACCAAACTCTTTGATTGTCTCATCAAAACGGATGTTCCATCTACGAGAAGCTTGCTTTAAACCACATATGATTCGCAGCAGCTTACACACTAGGTTTTCATTTCCCTTGGAAAGAAAACCATCTGGCCATTTGCCAGATCTCATAGTCGTAGTAAGCAGCAATCGCAAGCAAAATCCGAACTGATTTTAACAGGGCTACAGGTAAAAGGTTTCATCAAAGTCAATCCATTGCCTTTGTTTGAATCCTTTTGCCACAAGCCTGGCCTTATAGGTCTCCACCTGGCCATCTGCTCTAATCATTCTTTCGTATACCGTATACATAGATTCATTTTCGGATTTCATGGCACTATGCCATTTCTCTGAGTCAACACTACTCATAGCCTCATTATAGGTCACAGGGTCGTCATCATCAATGATCGATAACTCATTGTCATTCTCAATGACAAGGCCATATTACCTCTCAGGTTGGCGAGACACTCTCCTTGACCTACGAATGGGCTGTTCCACAGAAGGTTGTTCAGTCAGAACAGGTGTTTCCACTTGATCTGTAGTAGTTTGTGCTTCTTGAACTTCATCAAGTTCAATTTTGCTCCCACTGTTTCCTTCAAGAATAAACTGCTTTTCCAAGAAGGTAGCATGTCTGGAGACAAACACCCGATGATCGGTGTAAAAGTAATACCCTAAAGTCTCTTTAGGATATCCCACAAAACTATATTTTACGGATCGAGATTCCAGCTTTTCTGGGTCAACTTTCTTGACATAAGCTGGACATCCCCAAATCTTAACGTGTTTAAGACTCGGTTTCCTTTCTTTCCATATCTCATACGGAGTTTGAGGAACAGATTTGGAAGGCACCTTATTCAGTAAATATGCTGAGGTTTCCAATGCATAACCCCATAGGAATACTGGAAGATTTGCATAGCTCATCATGGACCGAACTATGTCTAACAAAGTTCGATTTCTCCTTTCAGATACCAATCTGGAGGAGTCCACTGGGAGACTATACCATCTACTTTGAGATAATCCAGAAACTCTCCATTCAAGTATTCACCACCTCGATCTAATCGAAGAGTTATAATACCATGTTTGGTTTGTTTCTCCACTTCATACTTATACTCTTTGAACTTTTCGAAGGCTTCAGACTTGTGTTTCATCAAACACATATCCGAATCTAGATCTATCATCTATGAAAGTAATAAAGTACGAAAATCTACCCATGGCTTGCGTAGACATTGGTCCACATACATCTGTGTGTACCAATCCTAGCAAATCTGCAGCCCTCTCTTCATGTCCACTAAATAGAGACTGCAGTGCCACAATAAAGTGAGATTTTCATCATCCCTTTTCTTTTATTAGTTTGTTCAATCTGAAGTAAATTATGTCACATATATACAGACCATTATTTAAAGCACCACGTCCATAAAGAATATTATCTCTAAGAATAGAACATTTATTATTCTCAATAATAAATGAAAATTCAGCCAAGTCTAACATGGGAATAGAAATAATATTCCTCACAATTGAGGGAACAAAATAACAATTATTTAAAACAATAGTCTTGCCCGTAGGCATATGTAAATGAAATGATTCTACATCTACAGCAGCAACTCTTGCTCCATTTCCCATCAGTAGAATCACCTCCTCTTCCTCAAGAGTCCTACTTCTCCTTAGTCCCTGCAACAAATTGCAGATTTGAGAACCACAGGCGGTATCTAATACCCAAGTAGAAATTTGGCTTAATGACATATTCACTTCTATCATGAACATACCTGAATCAGAAGCGGCAGTCTCACTACCCTTCTTCTTCTTTAATTCTGCAAGGTAAACCTTGCAGTTCCTCTTCCAGTGCCCCACCTTGTTACAGTGAAAGCAAACAACTTTGCTCTTGGGGTCTTCAGCTTTTGGTGGAACCGGCGTTTTCTCACCTACTTTCTTCTTCTTGGAAGGGTTCCTCTTCCTTTTCTTAGGATTGGAACCTTCACCAATTAGAAGAACAGAACTCTTCTTAGGGGGGAAATTCGATTCCGCAGTCTTCACATGTTGTGGAGTTCAGGCAGGCTGACATACAACTTATTCATGTGAAAGTTCACAACAAACTGCGAGAACGAACTCGGAAGCGATTGCAAGACCAGGTCTTGGCTCAGCTCCCCATCCATGGCAAAACCAAGTTGTTCAAGACGTTCAATCAAATTGATCATCTTAAGTACATGATCATTCACAGATGTTCCCTCAGACATCCTACAACCGAACAGCTCCTTCGATATCTCATATCGAGCTGTCCTCCCTGCCACATCATACAACTCTTGTAGATGCATGAGGATAGTGTGAGCATCCATATGCTCATGTTGCTTCTGTAGCTCAATGTTCATGGAAGCTAGCATGATGCATTGAGCAACATTTGCATCATCTATCCACCTACGATACGCAACATGTTCATCATTATGTGCATCACTAGCAGGTTCAGTAGGCTTAGGTGAGTCAATCACGTATTCCAGCTTCTCAATCCTGAGAACAATTCTCAAGTTTCGAAGCCAGTCAGCATAATTAGGACCAGTCAACTTGTGAGCATCCAGTATGCTCCTGAGTGATAGTGCAGAAGACATAATATAGTAAATCTGTAAATGATAAACACATAACAACACTCAGCAAATATTCGATTTTATTTTAAAACACTATATGAATCGGGTCTTTATTCATAAGTGGCTCCCACTAGTTTATCTAATTTATTCAACCCCCTACGTGAAAAATTAAGCATTCATAATGCTAGTGGGAATAGGGATCCTACATTCCATTACACAACCCCGGCTGTGGCACGAACCGCCATGTAATGTTCAATAGGCAGACAACTCTTGTCAATTACATCTTATGTTATTCCCTAATCAAACTTTAGCCTCTTGAATAATTGAGTCTCGGCTGTGGCACGACAAACTCAATATTCTAAGTCAAGTCTAACCCAACATTCCATATAGTTGAATCAGTCCCCAAAGGCCCACGGCTGTGGCACGTACCGACCTTTAGATTCTTATTCAATGTACACATCTCTATGTAATAGACAAGTATTTCTTATTTCGAAATCAAAGCCCTCGGCTGTAGCACGAACCGACAATGATTCAAAAATAAGAACTACTTTTCTATCATGCTGGAAGGCTATGACCGACACAAGCCCGTTGTATCATTGGCCAATTACTAGTTGATATTATTTAATTTTAGAGGGATTATATTACGTTACAATCATAATCATATTATAAAGAGATTCTTCCTTTTAAATTAAATATTTCAAATCAATAATCAATAATCAGATGATTCCCAGATCGGGTGGAGCATTGTCAAGAGGCGTCACTTAATAACCCTTTCTTACAGATAGAAATCTGTTGTTGACAGAATCATCCTTTCTATCATATCAAAAATTCATATTCAATTACGTGTTTCATAAACACAAGAATCTCATGATTGTATTCATAATATTATTCTTAAGGTTATGAAACAATTTCACTATACTAGATTGTCTAACAAGCGCCTTATGTTCATTTAAGTTCACCTAAATCTATCATCGCATGATAAACTAAGCATATATCACATATATAAACATGAATAAACATCAAGGTAGGCATGTTACATCATCTAGCATATAGGTCTAAGCATTATACATCTCTATGTATCACATGAAGCATTTAAAAGCAATTCAAACAGTCAAAATTAGCTTAAAAACACTTCTGTTAGCTATAAACAGTTCGAAACAATTTCATAAAATATCATATAATATATCATTAGAAGCGTCTCAAAAAGACGAATCCAACGGCACCAAAATCGCCCAAATCTGAGCTAGCACGCGTCCTCACGCGCCGAAACAAGGTCCCCCACGCGCGGCCACGCGCACACGCGCTGTCAGGCGAGTGTCAGAACTCCGCCCACGCGCCCACGCGCCCACGCGCTTCACGCGCCCAGAACCCTATGCTGACGTCAGCATGACGTCATCTGATGATGTCAGCATGACGTCACCAGCGCGTGTCTACCACGCGCCGCGCGTGGCACGCCAGCACGTGAGCCCCACGCGCGCGCGGTCGACGCGCGGTCCTTCGTTCTTCTGTGATTCGCCGCCGCTTTCCTCGCACGGAATTTCGTGCCGCCGTCCCTGTCAACTCATCTGTGCTAGTCTGTCTTCTTTCTTTCCGTGCCATTCAACAACAACACCCAACAGCAGATAATACAAACATATATATATACTATATATACATATATTTATACTTATTAAATTACGAATTTAATTGTAAGAACTTCAAAAATTCATAATAAAAAATCTATACATCATAAAATTATGAAAAAAATACCCAGACGATCTACAACACTTGTAGAACCCAGATCAACATTCAAAATTATTCTGAGAAACGATTTCTCATCAGACAAAATTAATCCATGATATAACTTGTAAAAATCATAATTAATTCATACAAGCACATAAAATTCTGAAATTTTTACCACAAATCTATATGCATACAACCTATGCTCTGATACCAATGTTGGATTTTAATCGCAGAGGAGGCATGGTAAAACACTTTTACACATATAAAATCCAAATAAAAGCATATAAATCGTGGTAAAACCATAGGGATCGATTACTAACCTTTAATATGCGATCCAAAAGCAATGATCGGAGATCCTTAGCAGCTGCTCCTCAAACGTGAAGCACTCCACCGGTATCCACCAAGAAAACGACGTTAAGGAGGAGAAGGAGGTGGAGAGAATTAGGTTTTATAAAATTTTGGGGTTAGAATAAAAATAGGGTTTATAATAGTATATTTATAGGCAAAATTTTCAGCTGAAATTTTCCCATAAATATTATTATTATTATCCCATTATTATTCTCATTAATAATTAAAACACCTTTTAATTATTAATCTTTTTTCTAAACACTTTAGAAATAATTCTCTCTCTTGATTTAATTTCCAAAAATTAAATCCTTAATTAATAATATTAAGAACTTTTCTTAATTAATTTATAATCAATTAAATCTCATTTAATCAATTATTAAATTTGCCAATTAATTATTTATTTCATAAATAAATAATTATTAGCCATTATTAATTAATTTCTCCACCATTAAATTATTCTCTTTTTATGGTGTGACCCTATAGGTTCAATATTAAGCCGGTAGTAGAAATAAATAATAATAAAACTATTTTATCATTATTTATATAAATTCTCTAATTTATTAAATATGATTAATTAATTAATCACATTTATTCTACATCGTGAGGGATACTTCTCAGCATATCGCGACTATCCGGATAATACGAATTCACTGCTTAGAATACCAAGAACCTATTCAGTGAATAGTTACCGTACAATAAACTCCTTCTACCCTACAATGTCCCGATTAAATACAAGACATGGATCTCGTGTCAAGTCTATCTAATTTAATCACTTGCTTACCATTTACTATGCTTAGTTCTATGCAAATTAGAAACTCCTTTCTAATTTCATTCACTCTGGCCAGAGATTCCTGAACTAGCATAAGTGGATCAGCCTTGAACATTCTCTTCCTTCACTGGAAGGGGTAGATCCTTTATTGATCATATACTATCTTCGTGTACAAATTCCTATACCCAGTAGAGCCCTAATAATTGTCCCTGGAGACTAAGAACTAAACCAAAGCATAGTTCAGTGCACACAAGATGACTATGATGACCTCAAGTCTAAGGATACTTGTACAACTATCACTATGTGAACAACTGTTGACACGTGAGTGAACTCCATCAGTTGTTCAGTTGTGCGAGTCATGTTCAGTGAACTTATTCTATAATAAGCACCTACATACTAGCTATAGTGTCACCACACAAATGTCTATGAGAACAGACATCCTTCATAATGAAGCAAGCATATTATGTACCGATCTCTGCGGATTATTAATTACCAGTTAGTAATCCTACGACCAGGAACTATTTAAGTTTAGAGTTATCATCTTTTAGGTCTCACTATTATGATCTCATCATAATCCATAAAAAGCTTTACTCTAAACTATGGTATATCTTATTTAAACACTTAAATAGATAGAGCCCGTAATAAAAACAAAACAAGTCTTTTATTAATATCAATGAAATCAAAACAGATTATATAAAAAATTATTCCTAAATCCTAATACATGATTGGACTTAGGACATATTCCTTTCAATGTGGTAGTAAGATCCTCTGCTGAAGCAGAGTATAGGTCCATGACTTTAACAACCTGTGAAGTTACATGGCTGTCAGCTCTTCTGAAAGACATTGGCGTCAAGAATCTCCCTCCAACAATCCTCAAATATGATAATCAGGCAGCCCTTGCAATCGCTGCTAATCCAGTGCTGCATGAGAAGACCAAACATGTGGAAATTGATTGCCACTATGTCAGGGATCAACTCCAGGTTGGAACCATTGTCACCACTCCTGTGTCATCTAGTGATCAAGTTGCAGATATCACGACCAAAGTACTGTCAATCAAGCAACATTCTGCACATTATGACAAGCTGCGAGTTTCAGTGCCTTCAACTTCTCCAGCTTGAGGGGGAATGTTGAACCTAGTGTGTCAATACCATGTTATGACAATACCATGTTTATTATAGTCACGTTATTTCTCAGCATTTCTAGTATTTTCCTTATTCAATAATTAGACATTAAAGTGACTTTGTCTGGTAAAGTACCTCTCTGGAAGTATTAGCTGTTAGTTTGTTATTCAAGTTTGTTTGTACTCTGCCATATATGTGGCCTCTATGTTGACAATTCCATTATGATTGAGTTTAGAACATTTTGTCTAAGTTATTCAAGCTATGCTCTCTATCTGAAACTGATGTTATTGCTTACTTCTGATTAAGTTATCAGAATTAAAAAAAGAATAAAAATTATACATTTAGAGTTATAATGAAATCAAAAGCTGATGAAATCAAACACGTAAAATATATTGAATTAGCAATACATAAGACGTATAATATATTGAATTAACAATACATAAAGGGAATTGAGAACACAAAGGTTAAAGCTAAATGGGTGAAATAAAAATAAAATCAAACTTAATAGGTAGAAGTATAAGGAAACAAAAATAAAAATAAACTTAATGGAATCATACGACATGTATAAGTATAAGATGACAAAAATAAACCAAATTTAATGGAATCATAAAATATATGTAGAAGTATTACAGGAATAAACGATGTAATCAAAAGTTTAGTAGAATTAAAAAACATACAAAAATATAATTAGATATACATGAATGAATAAGTGAAACCAAAAGTTGGTGGTACCAAAAATTGGTGAAACCAAAAAGTGCCATTTAAAAAGGGGTTTCGCTTATTAATAAAGATTATTAATTAATGATATTAATAATAATGATGATGATGATATACCAAGAATCTCATATGACATAATTGAATTGTAGAAAGTTAATAAAAGTCTGAACCGCAATATAATCGGAACCGCAATAATCATATTTTCGGTTTTAAAATTGGAAACCGCAATCGCCGGTTCGGGTTTTATCCATTCGGTGAGACGTATAACCGGAACCAACCATTTAAATTGGTTCGATTTTTTATTTTTTATTATCAGATCGGTTTTTCCTGGTTTCAGTTCGGTTTCGCTTTTCATTCAATTTTTTGCTCATCCCTGACTATGACCGACTATTATAAAAAGAATTTCGCTTTTCATCTCGAATGTTATCAGTTCCGGTCTCAGGTGTCATATTTGTTTATCAACTCCGTCAAAATTCACGAATAAGTATAATCAATGAAATTCTTTTAAAATCTATGAATTATTATTAGTCATTTAAAATCTGAAATGAATACACCCCATGCGAATGTTGAGTTCCATTGTTATTTGGAGAATAGGAATATAGCTTACGGATATTATTGTAATAAATCATTTATATATGTTTAGTCAGTAAGGGTTCAGTGTACTCTATAAACAAAACATGTGTGCACTGCATCATCTTGAATGAAATAAAATCAGATTTGCTTTCTATTCTTTCTTCTCTCTTCTCTCTTCTCTCTTTTGGCTCCATTGCATTTTACAAAGTTAACATGGTATCATAGTTTCAATCGGGGTCAAAACCAAAAAAGAATAGAGATAATATTGTGAGAAGCTGATTCATTTAAGATAAAAAAATCCAAAAATTGCATAGATCGAGACTGGGTGAAGCCTTGATTACTCGTTGAGATTGGGCAAGCCTTAATTACTCATTGAGATTGGGCGGTCTTATTTACTCTTGAGATTGGGTAAGCCTTGATTACTCTTAATTGAGATTGGGAAAACTTTATTTACTCTTGAGATTGGGCAAACATTGCATAATTTGAGTTAGGGGCCTGGACTGCTCATAAGTTTGAGTTATGGTACCTTAGATAGTAGAAATCATTAAGAATGGTGCCTTGTTTACTCAAAACTATACCTGGAAAATGTGTGCCACGGTTCTCCGTTTAAGTGCTCGTTTGGAAAATCTTAAAATAAGTAACTTATGACTTAAATCGAATAATTGACTAATAAGTGATAAGTTGATAAATGCTTACAAGTTATACCAGTGTTTGGATAATTTAACTTATAAGTCAGATTTTTTAGAAAAATATACTAAAATAAATGATTTTTAAATATAATTATCTTAATTCTTATATTTTAAGTTAGATTAACATTTAGAAAAATATATTTTAAAAATAAAATAGATAAAAAATCAAAAATAAAAAATAAGTTGAGAAAAAGTACGTCGTTTATAAATTCAACTTATAAGTTGGGTCGACAAACACTCGTCAATAAGTTCTTGCGGGCTTATAAGTCAATAAATGATTTGCTAAATAGGGCTAAATATCGCCAAAGCCTCTAAAGGTTTGCTATTAGCAAAAGTGCCTTGAGTTGCAGATGTTAATGGCTAAATGAGTCGATAGATCGATGAAGATTTTAATGGAAGCTCGGTGTTAGGTTTTCATTCATAACTGTAAGTCATGCTACTCTTCTCAAATCCGCACATTTCTTCAGTTCAAAAAACCTTGTTGAAGAATATTATTGTGCTAGATTGTGTGGTATTGGATTTTTTGTAAAAAAAGTGTGTGTTCAGTGATAGCACATAACATGTTTGATAAACTTCCTAAAAGAAATATTTTCTAGGAACTGATTGATTGATGAGGGTGTGAAGAGTATAGGACACAAATTCCTTTTACTTGGTAAAGATTATGAGAAAATGAAAATATTTATTCAAAAAGCAAATGACAGCTATGTAGGAGAAAGTAATGAGAGAATGATAATGTTAAACTTGAAATCCAGAAAATGCTGGTAATATTACCTTGAGGACCACTGCATCTGTCTGATCCTTTTTATCTCTGCTACAACGTCCTGATCTAACAACCTAACACAAAGACTGATATGCCCTTGACACAAAAGAAGGATCCAGACATTCCCACTTGGCACTCCTACAAACTGATGGTACCTATATGATTCCTAATCAGCATGTATCACAACTAGATGACAAAAAAGGAATGCACCGTTGCATGTTACAACTTATTCAAACATAGCTAAGTAAAAAACTCAAGAGGTTCATAGTTGCTGGACTTTATAAGCATGTTTAAGTAATCAGATTTTCTTTCTATAAAGTACACCCAAGTCATACGACTATAATCGTCTACCAAGGTCAAGAAATATCTAAATTTACCTCTAGTTGCCACCTTGTATGGCCCCCAAATATCAGTATGTAACAATTCAAAAGGTTCAGTAGCATGTGATTTACTAACGGGGAAATCAAGTCTACTCATCTTTAACATAGGGCATGTGAGGCATACATACTTCTTTTGTTGATGTAGACAAGGCTTTACTCGATCAATGTGCAGTATCATGGAGATTGAAGCATGACCCAGCCTTTGATTCCACAATGTGTATTCATTGTCAATCTCTGCCCCTTTTCCCTTCTCACCTGAACAACGACTTGTGTTTTGTCTTGTCATAGCCATTTTAGGTGTTTGCATCTTTTCATTATGTAGGTAGTACAACCCTTGTCTCATTTCTCCTTTTCCAATGATACATTTGCTTGATGAATCTACTATGACAAGCTACCAGGTTTGAAAATAATATCACATTTGCTATCATTTGCTAGCTTGTGAATGGACAAGAGATTATGGTTAAATTATGGCACATGAAGCACATTCGAGAGTTTTAATCCATTAGGTAGTATCACATTACCAATGTGTGTTATTACTACCATGTCTCCTATTGGCAGTGTGATAATGAAGGTTGCAGGAGCCATCTTGACATTCTGCATATTCTTTAGTGATGAGGTCATATGATCCGTCGCCCCCGAATCTATGATCCATTCTTTCGAGTTCATCATGTTGTTCTTGTTGTTGTGCGCCATCCCTGAGAAACTGTAGTCAATTTTTTCATCAGTTTCTGTTTCTTTGGCTCCCGAGAATTCAGTCTTTGGGATCAACTTCAATAAGTGGTCCAATGGTTATCATAACAGCTCGTTGATCTGTGGTGCCACTTTGTGTGTTGTTGGCCATTCTTGTGTTGTTAGCTCTGTTTGCCGTCCACATCCTTAGTGAGTTCTTTTGTGGCATCTTATATCTGTAGTGCCACTTTGGGTACCCTGTGGTCTCCCAACAATTCTCTTGTGTGTGACCTTTCCTGTTACAAGCTGCGCACATCAAAACTTCACCACTATTTTCTTTGCTATACATGGCCATCACATCTGTATCATTCACAACATTCAGATTTAACACCTCCTTCTGCGATTCTTCCCGTTGAATGGCTGCACATGCCAGTCTTTGGGATCAGCTTCAATAAGTGGTCCAATTATTGGCTGGTTATCATAACAGCTCGTTGATCTGTGGTGCCACTTTGTGCGTTGTTGGCCATCCTTGTGTTGTTAGATCTTTTTGCCGCCCACCTCCTTGGTGAGTTCTTTTGTGGCGGCTTATATTTGTAGTGCCACTTTGGGTACCCTGTGGTCTATCAACAATTCTCTTGTGTGTGACCTTTCCTGTTACAAGCTGTGCACATCAAAACTTTATCACCATTTCATTTTCTATACATGGCCATCACATATGTATCATTCACAGCATTCAGATTTAACACCTCCTTCTGCGATTCTTCCTGTTGAATGGCTGCACATGCCACTTCCAAAGAAGGCAAAGGACTTATCATAAGCAACCGGCTTCTTTGAGCCCCATAGTTATCATCCAAACCGTTCAAAAACTGAAACAGCTTGGATTCCTCCTTCATCATTTCTATGGCTTTTAACAGATTTGTGATCTCTGGGCTAGTGGTTTTAACAATAGGCAGCACATTCATTGAGTCGATTTCCTCCCACAGACCACTCAAACAAGTGAAATAATCACTAACTTTCATACTACTTTGCTTCAAACTAAACAAGTCCTAATTTAACTTGTATTTTCTTGACCCATTTGTCAAACAAAACCTTTTCTCTAATTGTTTCCAGATGTCACTAGCATTATTTATAAATAACAAAGATGACTTTATATTATCAGAGATGTTGTTATGGATACAGGAGATTACCATGTTGTCGCACGTGTCCCACTGGGTTGCTTCCACTGCATCTGTAACACTCTTTGACACTGACCCATCAACGAACCCTATTTTTCTTTTTGCTGACAGTTGGATCTCAAACGACCTTTTCCACGCTCTATAATCACCTGCTCCTTGTAATTTTGATACACAAATCGATGTTGGACCGTCGGATGGGTGTAGAAAAAATGGGTTTTGAAGATCTGAGAAGGACAACTTACTTGTAGCCATGAGTAAATCTAGTGAAAAAGACTGGTGCAATAAAGTATTAAACATCTACCTAGACTCTGAAAACAATGACTCCACTTGTGTGTAAATATTAAACTTCTCACTACCAAACTTTTCTCACTAATCTAGCTATCAGATGCAGCTCTGATACCATGAAAACATTTGTTTAAAAAGCAAATGACAGCTATGTAGGAGAAAGCAATGAGAGAATGATAATGTTAAACTTGAAATCCAGAAAATGTTGGTAATATTACATCGAAGACCACTGCATCTGTCTGGTACTTTTTATCTCTGCTACAACGTCCTGATCCTAACAACCTAACACAAAGACTGATATGGCCTTGACACAAAAGAAGGATCCAGACATTCCTACTTGGCATTCCTACAAACTGATGGGACCTATATGATTCCTAATCAGCATGTATCACAACTAGATGACAGAAAAGTAATGCACCATTGCATGGTTACAACTTATTCAAACATAGCTAAGTAAAAACTCAATAGGTTCGTTAGAAAGGAAGCACGAAAGGTGTAGGAAATAATGCTCATATGCTTAGTTTGGTGATCCTGAAAGCTGGAATTAGATTCAGTGATAAATGATACTTCTGGTCTTAAGCCAGTATTTCGTCACCATATTGCTGAATTAAGTACTCATTCATCGAATAGAATTAGTCAAATTGATTCGAATAATTTGAGTTTATTGGATGCTGCAACTTGCTATGGCTTAGTTCATTATCAAGGTTACGTACTAGTTGTGATTATTGGGAATTACTGTGGAACTGGAGAAGCTTGCAAATTTTTATAGATTATCTCCGATGGTTGCTAATGTTTCGCTGCTTCTACTTGAAAATGGAACTTAAGGTTAGTGCATAGGTTGTAGCATTTGTCTCCGTTTATATGTATTTCTGAATTTGATGTTGCTACAATGAGTTCTAACGAAGCAAGTATGAAGGCTGAAGCTAAATGTTATGAATGGATTGGTTACTTGGACCCCTGCAATGTGGCTAGAGTTGATTCAAGATGAAATCTCTTAGCCCTGGATTTAATGCTTTTAGAGTAGGTGAGAAGATTTATGAGAATGAAATCTCCGGTGTTGTGACATTTTGCAGAGTAAAGTATGCTTTTTCAAGATGCGAAGTAGTTTTGCCGGTTAACGCAGATATAGATTTACATGGTTGCTTGAGAATTCTCGAGGGTTTGGAGATAGAAAAGATGAGTGTTGTGATGTTGTTGAATGGCCAGAAGATTTTTCCAAAGATAAATTTTTTAAAGTCGACTGTGAGGGTCGCCTCATTACCACTGATCATGGGCATTTTGTTTATTCTACATAATATGTGTCTCAGGATGATCTTGATGATGTTGAAAGAATCCAATTTAAGCATTAAGCATAATTTTTTCAAGATCTTGAAGAAAATATGGTATGCACTCCTCGGTCAAGGAAGAAGGTTGATTGTTGGGATGATATTAACATTACTCAAGGAAAAGGGAGGCCCATTTACTGATGTATTTCGAGCAAAACATCCCGAAAGGAAAGAAGCATATACTTGCTGGTCGACAAGTTTGGTTACCTAGATTTTAATTATGGATCAAGAATTGACCATATTTTCAGTGATGCCTGCATAAGTAGGGATGAGCATTCGGTCGGTTCGGTCCAAAACCGGACCGAACCGAATAAACCGAAAAACCGAATTAGCATTTTTTCTTCGACCGGACCGGACCGGACCGAAGTTATAATATGGATCGGACCGAACCGAACCGAACCGAAATAATTCGATTCGGTCCGGTTTTGGACCGAACGAACCGAATTTTTTTCAAAAATAAAATTGTATTAAAATTTTAAACCAAAAATTATAAAATCTAAAATATAATTAAAGTGAGGTGATATATAGAGTAATAAGAGTGTAGAAATATAATTACAAATTAAAAATTATGATTATAGCTTTAAGATATATGTAAAATGTACGTAAAATAAAATTATAGTATTTATAATTTGGTCTTTTCGGTCTATTCGGTCCGGACCGAAATATTTTTTAAAAGAAGCAGACCGAACCGAATTTTATTTCGGTCTATTCGGTCCGGACCGAATAAACCGAAATTTTTGAAAAATCAGGACCGAACCGAATCGAATTAGCACGGATCGGTTCGGTTTTTCGGTTTCGGTTCGGTTTTGCTCAGCCCTATGCTCTTAAGCATAGTAAACATTGTTCACGAACCTTAAATTGGCCGTATTTGGGTTTAGCAATTAACACCAAAGCACAACACACAAATGTATTGTCTAGCCTAGTTTAAGTACTAATTTACGAGAAAGGAGAGGGACAAGGCGGATAGGGGATATCAGAAACTCCTTCAAGCATCTGTATAACCTTTTTCATCGTTAGCCTTAGAGAAGGATCTTCTTGAATACAACATATCCCGACCATCACAAATCTTTCTACCTTCTCCCAATCACTCAATATATCCTCGTTATCCTTGTCTACCAAATCAAACATTCTACCATCCTGAAAGCAATCCCAAACCCAATCTGTTAGGATGGCCTTATCTCCAAGCTCTATATTCTCCACGCTTCTGCGGCAACAAATGATTTCCAGCAGCAAAACACCAAAGCTATAAACATCAACCTTGACAGTGATCGCTGTGTTTCTAAACCATTCAGGTGCAACGTAACCTTTTGTTCCTCTAATCCCAGTATTGGTTCTACTCTGGTTGAGCATCAAGAGTTTTGCTAAACCAAAATCAGAAATGCGAGCATTGTAGTCCTCATCTAGAAGAATATTCTGAGGCTTTATATCACAATGGATGATTTGTGTGTTGCATTCTTCATGGAGATATGCCAACCCTCTCGCGATGCCTAATGCAATCTGGATCCTCTGTGCCCAACTAGGCTTAGCACTGCCAAAAATTAAAGCTGCTAAACTTCCATTGACCATATACTCATAGACCAGCAGACGATGGTCCTCTTCTTCACAAAACCCAATTAATCTGACCAAATTTCTGTGGTGAGTTTGTGCAATCGCAGTAACTTCAGTTTTAAATTCCCTTGCACCATCTTGAACAAGTCTATCTATCTTCTTCACTGCAACAATGACTGTAGAAGACATGTGGATTAACCCTTTGTAAACTATGCCAAATGAACCCCTTCCCAATTCTTCTTTAAAACCATCTGTGGCTTCTACAAGCTCATTATTGGTAAAACGACACACATTTGTTTCAACGATGTTGTTGGCTGGTTGTATATTTATGGATTTCTTCTGGTAGATGTCTAGGAAGCCGAAGCAAGCAACACTTATCAATATTATATTGACAAATAGCGAACTGCCTAAAAGCATCGAGCCCACAAGGACCATGGTACCATTTATTTTCGTCTTGAAATTGATTGGTTTGCCTGGATGATGTTCTCGGGGAAGATCAACCTTACTAATTTTTAGATAAGTCTTTCCCTTAACAGAATTGTCCTTCCTCCCATTTACGAGCGGTTGCTTCTTTTTCCAACAGCTATTACGGTTGTAATATGCAGCAATACAAAAGCAATCAATCAAGAGCCTTTTGCACTCAGGTTCAGAAATGGGCTTCAGCCGCTCATAAGCAGATAGCGGCCAGTCAGTGCCAGGGCTCTCCACAAAATCATACAAATCTTCACTGGATCATTTCGGTCACAATTTTGAGTAAAATTTGGCTTGCATCCACCTTGCTTATCATTTGGATCAAGTAAAGAATATGTTTCTGGGCATTCACAATCTTTCCTTGAACCAACAAATGTGCAAATACTATTAAATCCGCACGCCCCGTCTCCAAGAAGTTCCCGAATAGTTGTACATATATTTACGGGCTCTTGCCAAACACTGGTCCACCCTGTTGTTCCTGTGAAAATCTTTAGATGGTAATATTGAACCAGAATTCCATCATAGGTTAGAGTTGCTCTATGATAATAACCCGTTGATGGAATAGCTTTATCGGTAGTAAGTTCAACTATGTCGCCATTTCTTCTCAAAATATACAAATAGCCCGACTCGTTAAACTTTACCTGATAACCTTGATTACTTCGATTTTCATCAGAAGTGTTACTTTTATAGTAAGCATTGTAAGGAAAATCAGTAAGTACGTTTCGGGTATTAAGCACAAGATTCCCATCATCAAGCAAACGTAACTGGAATCTTCCTCGTGTGAAGTTAGTTTCAGTCCTCCGAGAATAAAGCTTGCCATATACATCCATAGTTTGAGTTGGCAAAAGGGTATCAGTTGGATTGCTGAAAGTATCCCATACAGTTGAGGATTTACTCCCAACAATCCTGAAATTGCCCGTATCAAAAAAAGCAGCATAAAAAGCCGTACCAGAAAAAGGCTCAGATGTCCATATTACATTGCGTTTTAAATCACTGAGGACTAATCCGCGGTCAGCAGTCAGCTGCACTCTAGATCCAGCAGGGACAGTACTGCCATCATTTACATGCCAGACTATGGTTTTGTCGGGTATTTTGTCATACCAAATGGCTAGTATAAACTGATCCTGAGCTTTCCGAAACCCAAACGCAAATTCACCAGAAGGTGAATACCATGAGGTATCAGGCTTGTCTGCAGCCGTGAGTGACCAGCCTATGGAAATGGCCCCATTGCCTTGAGCAAGTGCTGAGTATGATAAAAAGCTGAAATATGTGCATAGTATATATGAGGAGCTATAGCTCATTGTTGAGATGATTTAACAGCTGCATGTATCCACTTCAGCTATATATCCTCATAAGATGCAACAGAACATATTGACTTTCTAAGATAACTCAAGTACTCAATCCAGGGGATCATTTCTCTGGTTTGAACAAGTCACAGTGCATGTTTAAACTCCAATAAACAATTTATATAGAGTACAATAGTCAACCTAGACGATGAAAATGAATGAGTATTGGACAAATGTCAAGTCCTCTTGTTTAGCTTTGGTCTCATGGATCAGTGGATGATTAATAAAAGAGAATGGTAGCAATCATGTCATGCAATTTTAAATAAGAAACTTTTATTAAATGTAAACATTGAATTTATGATTAGGACTTTCAGAAGAGCAACAAAATTAATTTGTGAAGGTCTCTCTGATCATTTTGTTGTACAATTTGCTAAATCAATGCACAGTAGATAATAAAAATAAGGTTTAAATGACCTTTTTCGTAGTTAAAGTATATATGGACCGATAAATCCATAAAATTTTAAACTTTTAAAGTGTACCTTTTAATTTCTCTGACATCGAAATTATTTATTTTTAACCTTTTCATGACATATGACTTTTGTTAGGGCGAAAACACGCGCTAATATTCACGCAAGTATACGCGTTCGCAAGTAATATAGAATACTTTCTAGTTCGTTCCCTCAGAGACTCAGACTAAATTATTGTCTAATTAAACTCACTCACCAATGTATGATTACTTCTCAATGTTAAGATACTAACACTTAAAATTGTTGATTAAATATTAACTATAATTAACTACTTAATTAATACTTAACTAACACTTCAATTTATCAATAATAAAACACTCATGAGATCACAACTTCATTATTACTTCCTTCTATAACCATTGTTATTACCTTTAGCTTGTGACAGTGATGATATTAATCGAATAACACGAAACTGATAAAAGCCAACTTTCATTGTACTAATACCATTCTACAAAGCATCCACAATTAAGATAGAAGTTGAATAGTCATCAATTATGTTGAGTTCCCATATGTCTACAGAAATTGACAACACAACGATTTAAGCATAAGTTATTCATTTTGATTACATAGGGCAAATAAAACTGTTAGAGTTACCCACTAATCATGCACAACGTACATGAACCTATGCTAGAATGGTAAGTTCTAAATCTCAAGATCCACCGTCGCTTCACAAGAGATTAACACCCTATCTTATATGTTCGCGACGCACATAAGACGAATACGCACAACCAATACTAGATATCATGCAATCATCACACACTAAAGTATTAAACAATTAACTAAAGAATTCCATAATAAATTCGTTGCAACCCCATGATCACGATTAGCCCATAATAGCACTTATCGTCATCATGGGTTCATATGAAATCATGATAAACAAACACAAGAAAATAATAACTAAGCTAATTATATTAAAACAGAGTACGTCACAAGAGTAAATAAGTTCAAAGCAAGAAAACTAGCATTCAACGTTACAACGAAACAAGAATCACAAGAATATATGCTTCCTCTTCGTTGCGGTGTGCTAAATCGGTCTTCTTCCTTATCTCCTTCGATCCTTGCGTAAAAACACAATCTTCTTTAATCCACACTTGTGAAAAACGTCTCAAATCTACTTATATAATAGTCCCATAAAACTCAGATTACATAGAAGTGGAAACCAAACAGAAATAGAAGTCCTAAAATAATTTGTCTTTTTTCCCGACCCTGCGCGGCCGCTCAGCATAGCTGAGCGGGCGCTCAGCTTGCTGCGCGGCCGCTCAGCAATGCTGAGCAGGCGCTCAGACCTCTTCTGGAAAAATTCTGATTTCGCTCCGTTTCTTCGCCGTAATCTGCCCGTTTCTTTCCTCTCGCAATGGTGAACACATGCCAAGGCTTTTTCTTGATGATTCCTCCCCCGAAATGCAACTAAAACCTTGAAATGCATAAACACTAGAAAAACGCATCAAATACACAAAATACTTGATTTCAAGACACCAATTTAAGCCATTTTAAGACGCTCTAAGTGGTATAAAATGCCACTTATCACACCCCCAAACTTAAATCGATGCTTGTCCTCAAGCGTCACAGACTCAAAAACAAATAAAAACATGCATGAATGCAATCTATATGAAAATGCAGCGATCCCCCTTACTACAATTAATCAACCAAATTGCCACATCCCAACGAATGCAGTTAGACAACTAAAGGTCAATAAACTCATGCAAACGGACATACAGCCAGAAACGTGGTGTGTGCAAATGCTTAACAGATATGCTTCGGAACTAGACCAATTACTATGACTAGACTATCCTCAAGGCAATCCTACGATTATACAAAGAATAAAAAATTCTAGGCATAAAGTGATATACAACACTACAAGAACTCTGGAGCTTACTACGGAATCGTGCTTTTTATTTACAACTCAAATGCTTATTTGACCGTGCAATGAGTGAGGTCCATAAAAGACTTATACAATGATATCCATGTAACGAGCGTTAGGTTAGTGGATCCCAGACTCTAAAAGCCTTAGGTCACTAGGCACAAAGTCCCCTAAGAACTTAATAACTCGAATACCAAAGAGCCCACTCTTGATCAATTATGCAATTATTTATTTATTTATTTTTTTTTTTAACTTCTGAGCAAGTGCGTTTCGCTCCATCTTGCTCAACCCTAGACTACTCGCACCATAGGCGAGCCGGCTACTAGCCATTTGACGCCTAGCCACAACTAGCAACAACTTCCATATTTTTTTCTCCAAATTTTTTTTCTTTTTCATGCCTTTATCACTAAGAACCTATAATCGAATTCTAAGCATAATAAGCAGATTGACCTTGAAAACAACCAAATCATAACAACAATCTAGCCCTTACGCATTCTCTAAGACTTAGTGGACTTATAATTGTTTCTAGCATGCATATCAACCTACACAACTTAATATCACTTTAATGCTATCACTACACTCGCATCAATATCACAATTCAGTCGATAAATCATTGCAAAAGGGATCATGGTAAATGCATGAGCTACATGACATTCATAAAAAAAACTATATGGCATAAATTATGCAACTAATAAAAAAAACTATATGACATAAATTATGCAACTATATGAACTAAACTATCATGAATATACAACTAAATAACACACACACAATATTCCATAACTACCACCCCCAAACTAAAAATCTTCACTGTCCTCAGTGAAAGTAGTAGAAAGGAATACAGGGTATACCTACTCGGAGTCATCATCATCATCACCCTCAGTGGGTGGAGTATCAGGCGGCGGGTATGCAGAGTCCTCCCCAAAAACTGGCCACTGGATATCAGCTCCAAGGCCTCGAAAAGCAGTCCCTACCGCAAGGGTGAGCTCCTGAGCAAACCTGCTCTGCGTCTCATACATGGCATCCATCCGCCGTGAAAGCCTCCTATACTGAGCATCAACCATCCCAGCACCCTCCTGAGCTCTCGAAGAACCAGCCTCATCACGCCCTGGCCTAGCCATAGTAGCACCTCGTGCTGGACGCCCTCCTGGAAGACGATAACCCAGCCCATGCTCCTCAGGCTCACCACCGGTCCACTCCTGCATCTCATTCAGAGTGCCAGAATCAATCGGAGCTGCTGGCAACTGCAACTGCTCATGAGCCGGCCAGTTCACTCCCACTGCTCGGCATAGCTTCGTAACCGTAGATGCATAAGGGATGTTCATATGCTTCGCTCCCCTCAAAAACTTCAGAATTCCTTGGTAGATAAACTCACCAAGGTCCACATAGTATTCCTCATTCAGAATTCCCCACAACAACTGTGCTCTCTCAACTGTGACCTCATGTGCATGCGAAGAAGGCAAAATATTAGCACAAATAAATGCATTCCATGCACGGGCATACCTGTTCATGGCGATCGCCGGAAAGTGACGATACTCATTAGTGCCGGTCCTGCAGGTCCAAACTGTGCCCGGTCGACAGAGAGTCGCACAAATCAAATCCAAATCAAAATCCTCAGTAGTCTTTTCATTCCAGTTCTCCTCCCCGGGCTTCCTCTCTCGCTGTCCAATCACACGGCGAATCGCCGCAGGATGATAATCAACCGTCAGCCCACGGACCACAGAAAACCCATTCCTTTCGGCCTTCGCGTTCTCGTAGAACTCACGAACAACGCTCATCGGTACTGCTTCGGGTGACTCACAAAAAGCTATCCACCCCTTCTCTGCAATCATGGGCAGCAACTCACCATCCCTCCCCGATGGTAAAAACCCCCTCTCCTTCAGAATCGGCTTCCCCAACAGCGTAGTGTACTCCTCCTCCGCAGCTCTGTCAGTTAACCGAGGCCTTGCAGCAGTACCCCTCGATGAATCAGCAGTAGGAACTGTGCTGCTGCTGTCAATAGTGCGTGCTCTCTTGGGTGCCATTGATTCGTGAATAAAAGTGTGTAAGAACTGATTTTTGATGTTTGTGAGAGGGTTTAAGTGTAGGAAGTTTTGTGGGAGATATGTAGGATAAGTGTATGTATATATAGGTGTGGATTAGATTAGGGTTTGGGAATTAAGGAGTAAAATGATGGGGTAGTGGGAACAAATCGTGGGTTTATGGGCTAAAACTGTTTTTGTGTGTTTTTTTTTTCTGAACTGAAAAAAATTTCTGGTACTCGACCCCTAAGCGGTCGCTCAGCAAAACTGAGCGGGCGCTCAGCTTGCTGCGCGGTCGCTCAGCAAAGCTGAGCGGGCGCTCAGCTTGCTGCGCGGTCGCTCAGCAAAGCTGAGCGGGCGCTCAGGGGGTCACTGGAATTTTTTTTTTCAGCCCCTATTTTCTGATTTTTTTTGTGTTTTTGGATAGGTTATTAACTTCTAAGGGTTCCTGTAACAACAAGTCATGGGTTGCCTCCCACGCAGCGCTTCTTTTTCGTCATTAGCTTGACGTTTCGTACCCTTCTCAAGTAGTCAACAAAATGGCACTAACCACTTCTCGGTTTGCCATGTCCCCATAGTAGTGCTTCAACCGCTGACCGTTAACCTTGAATGCTTGGTCCAGATCATTCTCAAAAATTTCCACCGCTCCATGTGGAAACACAGTTTTGACAATAAAAGGTCCAGACCACCTTGATTTCAACTTCCCAGGAAAAAGTCAGAGCCGAGAGTTGAATAAGAGAACTTGTTGCCCTGGCACAAATAACTTTGGATGTAGCTTCCTATCGTGCCACCTCTTCACCTTTTCCTTATACATTTTGTTATTTTCGTACGCTTGAAGTCGAAATTCATCAAGTTCATTAAGCTGAAGCATTCTTTTCTTACCAGCTGCATCTAAATCCAGGTTCAACTTCTTCAATGCCCAGTAGGCCTTATGCTCAAGCTCCGCAGGTAGATGACATCCCTTACCGTACACCAACTGAAACGGTGACATCCCAAGTGGAGTTTTGTATGCTGTTCTGTAAGCCCAAACAGCTTCATCGAGCTTTAAAGACCAATCCTTCCTTGATGGACAAACAACCTTCTCTAGAATGCGCTTTATCTCTCTGTTAGACACTTCCGCTTGATCATTTGTTTGCGGATGATAGGCAGTAGCTACTCGATGATTCACATTATAACGCTGCATCATAGAAGTGAACTTACGGTTGCAAAAATGCGATCCTTCATCACTTATGATTACCCGAGGTGTTCCAAACCTTGTGAAAATTTGCTTATGAAGAAAATTTAGCACTGCCTTTGCATCATTTGTCGGTAAAGCTTTAAATTCGACCCATTTTGAGACATAATCGACTGCCAGCAAGATGTACTGATTATTGCAAGATGAGATAAAAGGCCCCATGAAATCGATTCCCCATACATCAAAGACCTCGACTTCAAGCATCATATTTAATGGCATTTCATCCTTTCTTGACAAATTTCCCACTCTTTGGCAACGATCACACCTTAAAACAAACTGATGAGCATCCTTGAACAAAGTAGGCCAGAAAAAACCTGCTTGCAGAATACGAGCTGCCGTTTTCTCACCACCATAGTGTCCACCATAAACCGTGGAATGGCAGTCTCGTAATATCCCCTCCGTCTCACAGAACGGGATACATCTCCTGATGATCTGGTCAGCTCCCTGTCTAAACAAATATGGTTCATCCCACATATACCACTTCACCTCATGCAGAAACTTCTTCTTTTGAGCGGATGTCAATTTAGGAGGCATTATATTGCTGACGAGATAGTTTACAATATCTGCAAACCATGGTTCTTCCTCCTGTATTGCAAACAACTGCTCATCCGGAAAAGATTCATTGATTAACGTCCTATCTTGTGAATTAGAATCGGGATTCTCCAACCTAGAGAGATGGTCAGCTACTTGATTCTCAGTACCTTTTCTATCTTTGATCTCTAACTCAAATTCCTGAAGTAAAAGCACCCAACGAATGAGTCTCGGCTTCGAATCCTTCTTAGAAACCAGATAGCGAATAGCTGCATGATCAGTGAATACTGTTACTTTCGTACCAAGCAGATAAGATCGAAATTTCTCAAAACCAAATACTATAGCCAAAAGCTCCTTCTCAGTAGTGGTGTAGTTCAATTGGGCTACATTTAAGGTCTTACTCGCATAGTAGACCACATGGAAGAGATTTTTCTTGCGCTGTCCCAGAACTGCACCTACCGCATAATCACTCGCATCACACATCATCTCAAACGGTTCTGTCCAATCTGGTGCTGTAATAACTGGTGCAGTGATCAAACTCTTCTTGAGAGTCTCGAATGCTGCCAAACATTCATCATCAAATTTGAAAGGCACATCTTTCTCAAGCAAATTGCACAACGGCTTAGATATCTTTGAAAAGTCCTTGATGAATCGCCGATAAAAACCCGCATGACCAAGAAAACTACGGATTCCTTTCACAGAATTAGGTGGGGGAAGATTTTCAATGACTCCCACCTTGGCCTTGTCCACCTCCAGACCCTTGCTAGAGACTTTATGCCCAAGGATAATGCCTTCACGCACCATAAAGTGACATTTCTCCCAATTGAGCACCAAATTAGTTTCCACGCATCTTTTGAGTACGGCGCGCAGATTATTCAAACATTCATCATATAAGTGTCCAAAGACGGAGAAGTCATCCATGAACACTTCGACGTTATTTCCAATCATGTCAGAGAATATAGCCATCATACATCTCTGAAAGGTGGCCGGTGCGCCACATAACCCAAACGAAACTCTGCGAAAAGCAAACGTGCCAAATGGACAAGTGAAGGTAGTCTTTTCCTGATCCTCTGGTGCAATACAAATCTGATTATACCCGGAATAACCATCCAGAAGACAAAAATACTCATGTCCCGCCAATCTGTCAAGCATCTGATCAATAAATGGAAGAGGGAAGTGATCCTTCCTTGTGGCTTTGTTTAATTTTCTATAATCCATGCATACTCTCCATCCTGTAACTGTTCGAGTAGGGATGAGCTCATTCTTTTCATTTGCGACCACAGTGATACCTCCCTTCTTAGGTACACATTGTACGGGGCTCACCCACGAGCTGTCAGAAATAGGATAAATGATACCTGCATCTAGCCATTTTAGAATTTCTTTCTTCACCACCTCCTTCATGATGGGGTTCATTCTTTGCTGTTGTTCCACAGTTGGCTTACTACCTTCCTCTAGCAGAATTTTATGCATACAATATGAAGGACTTATCCCCTTGATGTCTGCTATGGTCCATCCTATAGCCGATTTGAATTCTCTCAAAATCCTTAAGAGCTTGTCTTCTTCACTACCTGAAAGGTCAGATGAAATAATAACAGGTAACGTAGATGAATCACCTAAAAAAGCATACCTCAAGTGCTCAGGTAATGGCTTGAGCTCCAAGGTAGGTGCTTCCTCTATTGATGGTTTGAGCTTCCCTTCAGCGTTCTTAAGGTCAGAAGTACCAAGAGATTCAAATGGTATGTCCAGCTTTCGCTTCCAGGGAGAAGCGTTCAGATATTGTAATTGCTCGTTGCTATCTTCATCATCGCTGTCAAAATCCCCCACTAAGGCCTTTTCCAATGCATCAGACATTAGCATGTGATCGAGTTCCGAATTAACCGCAGAATCAATCACATCCAATTTTAAGCACTCCTCATCTTCTGTAGGGAATTTCATTGCCTTGAATACGTTGAAGGTCACATCCTGATCTTGGACCCGCATAGTAAGTTCCCCTTTTTGCACATCTATCAAAGTACGGCCAGTAGCCAAGAAAGGCCTTCCTAAGATTATGGGAATCTTCTTATCTTCCTCAAAATCCAGAATAACAAAATCTGCTGGAAAGAAGAGCTTATCCACCTTGACGAGCACATCCTCAACTATGCCCCTTGGGTAAGTGATGGAACGGTCAGCCAATTGTAGCGACATGTATGTGGGTTTTGGATCAGGCAGATCCAGCTTTTTAAAGATCGACAACGGCATCAGATTAATGCTTGCTCCCAAATCACAAAGGCACTTGTCAAATGTCAGATTGCCAATTGTGCAAGGAATGATGAAGCTTCCTGGATCTTTCAGTTTTGGTGGTAACTTTTGCTGCAGAACAGCGCTGCATTCTTCCGTGAGAGCAACGGTTTCAAGGTCATCCAGTTTCACCTTCCTTGAAAGAATAGTCTTCATAAACTTCGCATAACTAGGCATCTGTTCAAGAGCCTCAGCGAAAGGTATATTGATGTGAAGTTTCTTGAACACCTCTAGAAACTTCCCGAACTGTCTATCCAGCTTTTGTTGCTGCAATCTCTTAGGAAAAGGTGGTGGAGGATAGAGCTGTTTCTCCCCTGTATTAGCCTCAGGAAGAGTGTGTTCAACAGTAGTCTTCCTTGGTTCCGCCACTTTCTCCTTTTGCGTAGATTCTTCATCTCTAATTTCAGCTTCTACTTCTTTTACCTTTTCAGCATCAGCTACTTTTCCAGACCTTAAGGTAATAGCCTTGACTTGCTCTTTAGCTTTCTTCCTGCCTGGTACTTCCGTGTCACTGGGAAGAGTGCCAGGTTGACGATTGAGCACTGCATTGGCTAATTGACCGATTTGATTTTCCAAGGTCTTGATAGAAACCGCCTGACTCTTGCACAACAGCTTAAGTTCCTCAAAATCAGCACTAGTAGGTGCAGCTGCACTTCCCTGTTGAGGATATGATTGCCTTGTAGCATACTGCTGTGGTTGCTGGAATCCAGGTGGGTTAAACTGTTTACTCACTCCTTGCTGATATGGTGGCTGAATAGCATTCTGATTATTCCCCCAGCTGAAATTTGGATGATTTCTGTTGTTAGGATGATAGGTCGCTGGCACAGGCTGCTGTTGTCGCTGATAATTATTCACATACTGAACAGATTCGTTGACAAAAGAACACTGATCCGTAGCATGAGAACCTGCACAAAGCTCATAAACCATAGCTATTTGATTAACTCCATACGTAGCCAGAGAATCAACCTTCATTGATAGCGCTTGGAGCTGGGCTGCAATAGCGGTGGCTGCATCAACTTCCAGAATACCTGCTACCTTGCCTGACGTCATCCTCTGAGTTGGGTTTTGATGCTCATTTGCAGCCATCGACTCTATAAGATTATACGCCTCAGTATAGCTTTTAGCCCATAAGGCGCCTCCAGCTGCTGCATCGAGCATGGGCCGAGATTGGGCCCCCAAACCATTATAGAAATCAGTGATCACCATCCAATCCGGCATTCCATGATGTGGACATTTTCTCAACATTTCCTTGTAGCGTTCCCAAGCCTCGCACATAGATTATGTAGGTTGCTGCGCAAACTGAGTAAGAGCACTCCTCATAGCAGCAGTCTTTGCCATCGGATAAAACTTCACCAGAAACTTTTGCGCAAGATCTTGCCACGTAGTGATGGACCCAGCTGGGTCAGAATGTAACCAGTCTTTAGCCTTGTCCCTCAGTGAGAATGGGAAAAGCCTCAACTTGATAGCCTCATCAGTCACGCCATTATACTTAAAAGTGCTGCAGATCTCGACAAAATTCCTTATGTGCATGTTGGGGTCTTCAGTTGCCGCTCCTCCAAAAGAAACAGAATTCTGCACCATCTGAATAGTGCCCGGCTTGATTTCAAAGGTGTTAGCTTGAATAGCCGGATGAAGGATGCTTGACTGAATGTCATCAATTTTAGGCCGAGAAAAATCCATAAGAGCTGGATCAGCTTGAACAATACGATCTCCCATATTTACTGGTTCTTTCTGCTCAGTTCCTGAATCCGAATCCTCAAAATCTAACTTCTCCGGAATATCAAGAACTTCGTCTGTCTCCTCAGCTGTATCTAAAGTCCTCTTGCGAGCACGAGAACGAGTTTGCATAAACGCTTGCTAAAGTACCTGAGACACAACCGGAAAAAAAAATAAAATTAAGTAACTACTACGTCCTAATCACTGAGTCCTAATGACCAATGATGGTAAGTACATAAACTAAACAAATACGCCGAGTCCCCGGCAGCGGCGCCAAAAACTTGTTAGGGCGAAAACACGCGCTAATATTCACGCAAGTATACGCGTTCGCAAGTAATATAGAATACTTTCTAGTTCGTTCCCTCAGAGACTCAGACTAAATTATTGTCTAATTAAACTCACTCACCAATGTATGATTACTTCTCAATGTTAAGATACTAACACTTAAAATTGTTGATTAAATATTAACTATAATTAACTACTTAATTAATCACTTAACTAACACTTCAATTTATCAATAATAAAACACTCATGAGATCACAACTTCATTATTACTTCCTTCTATAGCCATTGTTATTACCTTTAGCTTGTGACAGTGATGATATTAATCGAATAACACGAAACTGATAAAAGCCAACTTTCATTGTACTAATACCATTCTACCAAGCATCCACAATTAAGATAGAAGTTGAATAGTCATCAATTATGTTGAGTTCCCATATGTCTACAGAAATTGACAACACAACGATTTAAGCACAAGTTATTCCTTTTGATTACATAGGGCAAATAAAACTGTTAGAGTTACCCACTAATCATGCACAACGTACATGAACCTATGCTAGCATGGCAAGTTCTAAATCTCAAGATCCACCGTCGCTTCACAAGAGATTAACACCCTATCTTATATGTTCGCGACGCACATAAGACGAATACGCACAACCAATACTAGATATCATGCAATCATCACACACTAAAGTATTAAACAATTAACTAAAGAATTCCATAATAAATCCGTTGCAACCCCATGATCACGATTAGCCCATAATAGCACTTATCGTCATCATGGGTTCATATGAAATCATGATAAACAAACACAAGAAAATAATAACTAAGCTAATTATATTAAAACAGAGTACGTCACAAGAGTAAATAAGTTCAAAGCAAGAAAACTAGCATCCAACGTTACAACGAAACAAAAATCACAAGAATATATGCTTCCTCTTCGTTGCGGTGTGCTAAATCGGTCTTCTTCCTTATCTCCTTCGATCCTTGCGTAAAAACACAATCTTCTTTAATCCACACTTGTGAAAAACGTCTCAAATCTACTTATATAATAGTCCCATAAAACTCAGATTACATAGAAGTGGAAACCAAACAGAAATAGAAGTCCTAAAATAATTTATCATTTTTCCCGACCCTGAGCGGCCGCTCAGCATAGCTGAGCGGGCGCTCAGACCTCTTCTGGAAAAATTCTGATTTCGCTCCGTTTCTTCGCCGTAATCTGCCCGTTTCTTTCCTCTCGCAATGGTGAACACATGCCAAGGCTTATTCTTGATGATTCCTCCCCCGAAATGCAACTAAAACCCTGAAATGCATAAACACTAGAAAAACGCATCAAATACACAAAATACTTGATTTCAAGACACCAATTTAAGCCATTTTAAGACGCTCTAAGTGGTATAAAATGCCACTTATCAACTTTTATCATGTATTATAAGATTAAAAAGAGATAATTTTAATATCCCAGGAATCAATAGTTACGCTTTTATATTTAAGACTCTAGCTCTCTTATAGAGTCTATAGGTAAATTTGTCCATACTTTATGGTCACTAATCCAAGAAATAGTTATGTTTTAATGTGTGTGATATAAATAAGAAAAACCTTAAGTGAAGTGCAAAATTTTTTTTAGTCTGAACCCTGCAAGGGATTTTTAGAGTGAATGAGAGGCTGCTAATTTGAATGTGATCAAACCCTGCATTTGTGTCCGTAGTTCACACACGTGAAAAAAGCAAAAAAAAAAAAAAAAATCAATTCGAAATCCCATAATTTACACCCTCCTCTTAAGTTTTCCGGTGATCCCCTGGAAAATGAGATGGTCAATAAGTATAGCTGCTCATCGTTTGTGTTGTTTTAAAACAAAAAAAATACTCCTATATATATATTAATGCTCCTGTTTAATTGTTGACAAACTAACTTTAAAATCAAAAATTATTTTTATTCATATCCTGACAAAGCTCTTTACACTTTATTCATGTCCGAACTCTGAGCCGATTAATCACTTAATCGGCCGATTTTTAAGGACACTGCTTTTTATTAATTGATTTTCAATTTTACCTCCCTAGAAAATCAAATTATTTTTAGCTTTATTATAATTATTACTAAAATAACTGTTTGTTAAGTTGTGTATTTAATCACATTTTAAGCGATGGAATTTGCACAAAAAAACCTGTGCCATAAAAGAAATATCAGACCAGTGAACATTTCATAAGTGAAATCACTGACCTCTCGCTTTGGGTAGTTTTGAAATCGGAGAAGTGGGTCTAAGGCCAATGCGTTTGTAAAGTGTAGTTTGACTAATTTGTATGGTAAGACTGGTGAAAAGGTAATGCACGTTAAATGCTTGATGAAATGCCTGATCCAGAGTGATCGTTTGAATATTTATTTGTTGTGATAGCGCTGAAAGAATTCCTTACTGGTGTGTCTAGGTGCTAATGGTTTCGGGGCAATTCAGCCACTTCATGCTAATTGTTTGGGATATGTAGTGTCGTTTTCGTCAGCAACAACATTCTGAGATAAGATCAGAGACCAAATTTTCTGTCATTTTAATCACAAGCTAGGAAAATGGGAGTTCTTAGTTTCTTTGCCAATCTACTCCAACACTGCAGTTTCGCAATTATGGGAGAACTTTTAACCAAGAGGGTCCAAGAGAAAATGCTTCAAATGTGCTAACCTTCGAAATTGGATGGTTTGATCAAGACGAGTAGTCGAGTACACAACTTTAAACCCTAACGTTTCTGGTTATTTTCTTGGAAGTTATATATGTACTCTCTTTCTTGGCCCCAAGCTAATTCATACTATCTGAACAATCTACGGCTCGACACTTTCAAGAATATCAACAGGTATTACTTGTTTACATATAGGAGCTGAAATATATGAAGCCATTTTTTTACATTCAACCTTGCAGAGTTACATTTACTATAGAGATTTTGATATGTGATCTGACTTGAATAACGCGTCAGCATTTTAGAAATGGCAATTTGCCGGTTTATCTTAGCACAACTTTATAGATAGAGATATGTGAATCAACCTTAAGTAAAAAGATTCCTCAAGTAGTCTGCTTTGTAAGAGAATAAGATTACCACATTTGCACACTTATATAATATCTGTTTTACTTTTAGAAATAGTATATACCAATACAGCCACATAGTTTCCCGTCTAACCGCATCAAATTTGGAACGTTAATATAATACGGAACAAAACACCACTGTTTTCCAGGGTTGGATACCTAAGATAAAGCAATCCCATCTTCCTACAACAATAGTTACTATGAACTATCTATGAAATAAAGATTAATCAACCGAAGAGTCAGAATGTGCCATTATTAGGGTCCAGTCAGGCACTTATCAGCTGATATCTTTCGGGAAAAAAAATAAAGTATACATCGATGAGTTTCTGCGAATAGCTAGGGAGTACTTGCAGAAATTAAAATGCGCAGGCATGTGTCTCATTGTCTCTAAACAATAAATCCAAGGACCCTATCTATTGACACTAAATGTCGTAGAAATTTATGAAAAAATCTTGAGAATCAGGGGAGTAAGCCATAATTTTAGGGGAAAATGAATTGTTTGAATGAGTAGGCACAGGACTTCTATCATATCTATCCATATGGTTCTTGCCACCAAGAGGATTAGTCTCTGATGACGGTTCAAAAATGTCTTGTGGAATAGGTGGAAGAGAGCTCGGAGGAGGTGACAAAATCCCCGGAAACAGACCATTGATTTCATCTATACCTTCTCCTATATCAGCTTCACCCATTGCTTTATAATCTTTCTTCCCTTTGTTTGACTTATCAACATATTCAGTAACCGCAAAACGAGCAGCAGGAGAAATCACACCATTATTGTTGTCGAAAACAGCAGAAGATGATTGACCAACTCCTCCTTCACGGCCAGTGAGTCTTTGAACCAACTGCATGAACTCATTTGGTTCTACACGATACACTTTTGGTGAAAGAGTATAAATAATAACCGGTGGAGGGTACTGACGATGAGATTGAGACACTTGTTGTTGGGAAATATTAACAGGTGGTTTTCGGATCATGTGCGAGTCTTTTCGTACTTGGAGGGGCGTTGGTCGCAGTCCTTGCATCTCTTTCCTAGGAGACTTGCCAGAAGAGTTGTAAGAGCTGTTCATTTTTTGTTGATTACAGATGGTAGTGTTGCTATTGAGTTGTGTTTTATAAAAGAGAAACAGAGATTATAATTTGTATGCATGAAATGATCTAAAACAGAACAAGTAGAGTGTGTATGTACTAGGTAGAATTGTTGATATATATTGAAGGTGAATACTCGTTAATTTGGCTGCTGGAGGCTGGGTCTTTTGGCTGTTTCTTTGCTTTACTGAGTCTTTGAACTTGTCAACTTCACTTCTACGCGGTCCCTCCTGGTCCCAGGACATGGATCCCCTCCAGTTAACTATGTTTCCAGACTAAAAATTACAGTAATTTAAAGACTTGTATATTTATTTTCCTATCTCTAAACGTTAAAAAAAATTAAAAATTTTGTTTGGATAATTATTCAGTCCTTGTGACTTAGATGTCATGTATCTGAAATTCGAAAACACATTTGCAAATATGTCTGAATATACTCTCTCCCCCTCATTTTTTTACCGTTTTTTTTCTTTCAATCGCATTTAAATACTATTATAAAGTAAGCAATTTCATATTTTATTTTTAAAATTTCTTTGTATAAAAATTTGAATATTATATTATTATTTAAAAGAAAGCAATTTTTTTTAAAAAAAATTAGGCAACTAGATTTTATAATTTTATAAGAGTCTCAAAAAGCGTGTGTCGAGTCCCGTCTCCCCATGTTAATAATTGGGTGAGACGCAGGGATTAATATATTTTTTAAACGAAGTGAATTGTGTGGAAATATATCGAAATTACTAACTATAAGTACTACTTGTCAATACTATTAGTGATGAAAAATGTATTTAGAAGATCCTGACTAAGCCTATAATAATTATTGAAATTAATAGTCAATACTAGTTTATGAAAAATATATCATTCAACACAAGTCAATTACTAAATATCGAAATTACTACATTGTCAATATAATCAAAAGTTCTAGTACATTGTATTAGTTCTGACTTTGTATGAAGCTAAAAGTAACCGGTCAAAATAGTTAGTTTTACTGTTTGACCGATATAAATTAATACGTCGTGATTAGACAGAATACTGATAACCAGAGTGTTTGATATTAAAGCGCCAGACAAAATCAAAGTAATTAATTAACAAAACCGCAGTAAATTATAGATACGTAACTGGCAAATCTTTCTTTAGAAACATTAAAAATCATATTAAATTTCAGTAATACATTAGTCCTTCTTGGTAGGGTAGGAATGAAGATTTGTCATTTTCACAATAATTTTTCTTGATTTTTGATTACAAAATATTAAATATTTGGAAAGACGTGTGTGCATGTGCATGGAACTTTCTATGATCATATTTTTTTTTGAGCGTCACGATATTTATGTATGTAATTTGTTATTCAGCGTGATTAATACTTCTGAATATAAATCAAGGTACATAAATTTTTTAAGAAAGTTTATTTTAATTTTGTGTACCTAAATTTAAAATAAAATTTTACCACTTCATGTCATAGTTTTGTACAATGATAGTTAATTACGTAAGTGGCCATCATTTGTATTAATATAATAAATGAAATATTGAAATGTTGTTGCTACGATCCTTTATTTAATTATTTTAATTGTTCTTATTTAATTTCTAAATTTTATTCCAATTCTAGTTCTAATTTGAAGTCAAAATTTGATATTTTATTTTAATTTAAATTAATAATAATATTTGAAAAAACAACCGTCCGATAAAAACATGATTTGCCATTTTAGTATGTTCTCAATTTAGCATTATATTTTAACCGGGCCCATTATATTTTTAACAAATTCTTTGTGATAGTTGAATGATAAAGAAAACCAATCAAATTTAGAAAAAATGCTTAAAATGCACCACTTTTCAGTTTCACGTGCCCAAAATACCCAACGGCGGAAAAACTGCCCAAAATACCCACCGGCGGAAAACTGCCCAAAATAACCACCGAATACGCATGTTACAGATTCGTATTCTATTTTTTTAAAAAAAATACAAAAAGTACGCATGTAAGACATGCATATTCTATGATTCTTTGTATTTTTTTAAAAAAAAATAGAATACGCATGATTCTATTGCTTATACAGTGGGTATTTTGGGCGATTTTCCCGCCGGTGAGTATTTTGGGCAGATCTTCCCAAATGGTGGATATTTTGATTTTTCACCCTTGAATTTTTTCGTAATCTTTCCCTGCATAACATTCCCAATGCGATACGAGAAAGGTTTATATTTATAAATAAACATTAATTATTATAAAAATATAATTGTCCTATATAATGCTAAATTTAGAATTTAATTAATGAAGAACGGTAGATATACTCTTTATAAATTTCACCTACAACATATTAAAATTATCATTTACAATTTAAAAAGTTAAAAATAATCGTGCATTGCACAAGAACAGTCATTTATTGAATCAGATATAAAAGAGAAAATAAAATATCATTAAAATAATTTTAAAAAATATAACATATAAAATAATATAAGGCATAAACATGTATCCGGGATACGTAAAATTTAAAAAAATTAAAAAAACTCAATACTATTAAAATTGTAATATATATTTTATTCTATAAGTAAAGTAGGGTCTATCCAAGATATTTAAAATTTTAATTGGCCGGGAAGTTTTTTTTTTGCTAATTAATCGGCCGGGAATTTGGTTGAAACTTAAATAAGATTATGTACCTATTTAATTTTAAACCTTTTAAATAACTAATTACTAAAAAAAATTATTTTAATTAAAGTAAACTACATATCTAATACCAATTGGACGGGTTTAAGTATAGTTCATTTATAACTTATAGATAATTATGTTAACGGGTAAAAAATATATTACTCGAACATAACTTAAATAAAAAGAATTTAAATTATAAAACTACAAAATTTGCAGATTATATATGCATGTACTTATCTAAAATAAAGTATTTAAAAAAACATGTTATCAAGTGGGTTGTGTTGGCTACGTAACAGCATGAGATGAGCGAGAGGCGTAAACTAGTGAATTGACTAGAACATTGGAGCGGAGAGGGTCAAGCTCATTTCTCGCGTTTTAGTTAGTAGAGCCCAGCCCTTCGCTTAAAACCGGACTAGGTCTTGTGAGGCTTTATACTTCCTAGATACTACTCGGATGAACCAGTCAAAATTGTCCACTTCTTTATCAAATTTTGGCACTTCTCTCTCATTACTCATTTTGATCTTTGTTTTGAGTGTTTGCTTGTAATCACCAGTGCAGTGTTCTTGGAAGCCTCACTCACGGTGAATATATTTTCTTTTTGGGTAAATAAATACATAAGTTGGATATTTGCGGATAAAGGGTTTATTTTATATTGTGATTTAATTTTCGTATATCTTCAAATATTTTATTTAACTGAGACTATTTTTTAAAATTTAATAAGAGTAAACAGTGTTGTAAAAATTGGGAATTAGACTTAATCGACTGAAATCCAAATTTAGGATTAATCATAAATTGAGGATTAATCATAGTAAAGATCAGTTGTATTTTAATGTCCAAAAGTTATTTATTATATAATTATGATTATTTTATGTATTTATTAACAAACATATATTTATTGTATCTTACATTATTAAAGATAAATGAATATAGTAATTTAATTTTAAAAAATTATTATATATATACTCCAATCAAAGAAAAAATTATATAGGTTAATCGGATTTTAAAAATCGAACCGGTCATGCACCTTATAAACGATTAATCGATTAAATCGGGAATTTTTAAAATACTGAGTGTAAAAGAGATCTTATCCACAATCTTGGTCGTCGCGTTATAGTATTTATATTATGCGTACTTTATTAAGAAGTGAAAATAAAAACTTTGTTTATCGCACGAATTTTAAGTTTTTTAGGCGAGTTATAAGTTAGTAAATCCAAAAATGGATAATATCTGGATTATATTATAAAAAACTGATTTTTTTGTGATAACTGACAGAAAATTAATTTCTTTTTGTCAACCTTTTAAGCAAATGAGCTAAGTAACAAGAATTTAATAAACAAACTCCTAGTTTTAAAATGCAACTTGTTAATATTTTTTAGGTCCTACCATATTTGTCATTATTACAATAAAAAATAATGTTGTACTCTTTAACTGATGTTAAAATATATTAATAATTATAACGAACATATTTAAAGTCATTTCATATCTATTTGTTAAAGATTTCAACTATAATCTTGTTGAATTAAACTCATTATAACTTGCCCCAAATAAGTAATCTTATTTTAAAATCAATACTCCCATTAAATAGTTAAAATTAGTCAAAATTAACGAATTTCAGGTACAAAATTATAAATCTTTAAAATAAAATAATTTTAAAATAAAATAAGAATTCGATTCTTTTAATTTGATCAGTTCGGTTTAGTTACATTTAGGGGTGTTTGGATGATGTTTAATAAGTCCGGTTAATGGTAATCGGAACTTCAATAACATATTATAATATTTGAATTAACAATTAAATAGTTGGGAATGAAAACCTTATTTTCATTAGATAATTAAATTATACCCTCTTTACCCTTTATAATTTCATACTCATTTTCATTAACTCCATTCATATACCCCTTATTCTTGTTATCGGATCTAAACTCATGCTTAGTTTCTCCTATTTTGATTCTGGGCTCTTTCTGTTCTAATTTGGGTGTGACCCGTTGCCCCTAACCTTACTGTTCTACCCGGTTGAGCGGAATCTTACCAGAAGAGTTTAGTTATCCTTTTTTCTGTTTTTGACTTTTTGTCGAGATTTCTTAAATTGATTTTTCTACCATGCCGTCATCAATTCACAATAATTACATAAATTTATAAATTTGGGTAATTTTAATTGATGATATTTAGCACTATTAAAAAAACATCGATAAAAAATAAATTGTTATTATGTGCATATACACGTAGTACAAAATTAGTTCTTAAATTTGCTAGTATCTATATTCAGTTCATTAAAGCGATCACTGATCAATAAACCAACCAACAAACACCCAATCATTCTTCAAGTAAAACACACATGCATACACACAATATTTACACACTCTGCAACAACTCCTCCTGCAAAATCTCTGTTTTTTTACATAAACCCCACTAGTCTAAACCCTGATTCTTGATTCACAATGCCTTCAAACTCAACAAAACTCTTTTGGGCTCTTCTCATCTTCTTCATTTGCACCACTCTTTTCACTTGTTTGTCCTCTTCAACTTCTTTTAATAACAAAGATTTCATCTTTCTTGGTGATGCATATTTCAAGAACACCTCCATTATTCTCACTCAACAAGCATCTGCATGTTCTTCTTCAACGTCTACTTCTTATTCTTCTGGTGTTGGCAGAGCTTTTTACAAGTACCCAATAAGGTTTCTTGATTTTTCGATAAATAATGTTGCTTCTTTTTCTTGTAAATTTTCATTTAGAATTGACCCTTCTGCTCCTCATTGTGCTTTTGGTGATGGGCTTGCATTCTTGATCACTTCTAATCCTGGTTCTGTAAGTCTTTCTGATGGTTTTATGGGAATGCCTGTATCTAATGCTCAAGATTCTTTTCTTGCTGTTGAGTTTGATACTAGTTTTAATGCTAATCTTGGTGATATTAATGGGAATCATGTTAGTGTTGATTTGAATTCTGTTCTTTCCGTTGCTTCTGTTGATTCTTTGTCTAGAGGGATTGATTTTAAGAGTGGGAGGAAAATGAGTGTTTGGATTGAGTATAGTCATTCGGAGAAAATGATTCGTGTTTGGGTTGGTTATTTTGGATTTTTGAGGCCTTTAAGTCCTTTACTTGTTAGTAACATTGATATTTCCAAGAGTTTTAAGGAATTTATGCATGTTGGATTTTCTGCTTCTAATGGTAGAGGTTCTGCAGTTCATGTTGTTGATGAGTGGCAGTTTCGAACTTCAGGGTTTGTGTCTTCGTCAGTTGTGGTTGATAGATTTACAGATGACTTGGAGGAGTGTTTGATATGTCTTTCTGGGGATTCTAGTAGTGCTAGTACAGATGTTGGTGACTCTGATCATCATCGTCAGAAACGTAAAAGGGTACTACAAGTGGCCCTTGCTTTGGGTGGCTTTGTGGTCTCTGTCATGTGTGTGATTGCATTTCTTCGTTTGTACTTTGTGTGTATGAGAAATAGGAAGAGAGATGTTGCTCTAAAAAGCAGTGAAGGTCAAGTAAGTAGGTTTCAGAGGTTTCAGAGGCTTCAGGCCAATAAAATACCAAAAAGGTTGTCACTGACTGAAATTAGATCAGCTACAAAAGGATTTAACAGGAAGAGAATCATCGGTGCAGGAGCATCAGCAGTCGTTTATGAGGGATTACTCCCTTCTCTTGGTAGTGTGGCAGTAAAGAGGTTCAGCGAGGTAAAAAGAACTAGCGCTCTGTATAATCGGTTTACTAACGAGTTTGGGACAATGGTGGGGTGTAGAAGGCATAAGAACTTGGTTCAGCTCTTAGGATGGTGCTGTGAGAGGAATGAACTTGTGCTAGTTTATGAGTACATGCCTAATGGGAGCCTTAACAGGATTTTACACTCACGCACTCGAGCCACAAAACTCCTCACTTGGGAGCGCAGGGTGCATATAGTTCTTGGCATTTCTTCTGCTCTAGCATATCTACACGAGGAGTGTGAGAAACAGATAATTCATAGAGATTTGAAGACTTCCAATATTATGCTTGATGATGATTTCAGTCCCAAGCTTGGAGATTTCGGCTTAGCAGAAGTCTATGAGCATAGTCCCAAGGCAAGAGATGTGACTCTTCCAGCTGGAACTATGGGATATCTTGCTCCCGAGTATGTGTACTCTGGTATTCCGTCTGTTAATACAGACGTGTACAGCTTTGGCGTGGTTGCTCTGGAAATAGCAACGGGGAGGAGGCCTGTAAATGATGATGGGACTGTGTTGACTGATTGGATGTGGGATGTGTGGGAAAAAAGGAATTTAATGGCTGCTGCTGATCCTACACTGATGGGGAACTTTAATAGGGTGGAGATGGAAAGAATCTTCTTGGTTGGGCTGTCTTGTGTGCATCCTAATCAAGAGAGGCGGCCTTCAATGATAGAAGTAGCACGGATGCTTAAAGGGGAGGCACCATTGCGTAAACTGCCTGCTTCTAAGCCAACTGTGAGGATCCGGGCATTGAGTGAGAATTCTGAAGATATGAGACAACCTAATGAAGGGTTGGATGGCACACCATGGTCAACCCCCGGGACTCATCTAAGTAAGAACTAGTTAGAGAAAGATTTACTGATTCAAATTGTACATGTGCACTCAAAACAATTGTATTAAGCTGCTGAACATGCTTGTTCATTCTCCCCTCTTGGTACTGTAGATAATCAATTGTGCATTTTATACTTTAAGGGTAGTGTGCTCTACTAGCTTTGATTAAATGTACTACATTTTCCAATGCTTAATGTCACAAGCTGTATCTTGAACAGACTATGTTTGAATTCTGAATTGTGACCTTTGTAGATTACTTTCAGTGCACTGCTTTCAGATATGATTTGATTTTAGTTACCAGCAGATATCCAAATGATAGATAATGTTTATGTTAATTCTGGACCTTACTTGTTAGCCGGAAGTACTGTTTTGTCTGATATAGCTTATTAACAGTGCATCAAAGAGAATCTTTGTAAATGACAAATCTTGTATGGGGATTATATTACTATGAACAATTTAGATACAGCAAGAATAGCTAATGAGAGGTATCATGACAACAAATTAAGGACGAATCAGCTAGAGTTATCAACGCACGCGAGTTGTCCTGGTCTCGTAACTGGTTAGCCAGGACTTTGAGTTAACCTGAAACACCTTCACCAGATCCCCACACATTTGCCTCACACTCCCCGAGCACTTGCTCTGCATCACCAACACCACCTTCCTCATTCCATTACTCTTCGAAACTGCCTCCTTAGCCATCCTGTCACCAGATAGATAACACAAGCTCCACAAGACTCCAATGCCATGCTCCGTGGCTGTTACTGATACATTCATTAGCCTCGTTACTATTGCCTTTAAGCATCTCTCATCTATGCATATCGCTGTTCGTCCTTCTGGACATCTAGACACCATTTCTAAAACTTTCATCACTTTCTCGATAACCTGAACTTCTGTTCCCGGATCAGAGAGAATTTTCCCTCCTGTACGAACAATTCCGAGATGGACGAGCTTAGTTTTCACGTTTCTTGATTGTGAAACAGCGATCAACGACGATAAACCAACAGCACGAGCTGTTTGGTTAGTTTTTGAACTCACTAACTTGTACAATCCTGTTAATAACGCCTGGTTTTCAAACATTGTTGTTTGAGAATTCATCGTAGATGCAATTGACTCCAGAAGTTTTGCTGAATTAATCTTCGAGTTCAAATTACCTTTTTCGAGCAACAAAATAAACAGAGACAAACAATCTTTGTTATTTCTGAAGATCAAATCATGTAACTGTTTTTTGACTCTACCATCTTCTGATATCAACAAATTTAAAACCTCCATTATGAATCCGATAAGTTCAACATCAGAAGCATTGCTCAAAATCTCAACAAATGCTGGAACAAATCCTTTATAAGTTGCTAGAAACTCGCGGTTTTCAGCTGACAGCTTTGCAAACTCATATACTTTTGACAGCGAAATCGTGCAACATTCTGAACTATTATCGACAATGTTATCAATATAATCGCGCATTGTGTTGCCACAACAGTTGCAAGTGACTCCAGAACTGAGGATCATCGGAGATTTTATCGTTGCTTGGGATGGTGCAGGACACGAGAGGAAACCAGGGGTGGTGACTTGTAGCTCCTCATTAGGCTTCGCCAGTTTTATACACTCCTTGTAAATGATCAAGTATAAAATGTAATGGTTGCAAATAAACGAACATGTAGCACATGTATATAAACTAGGCTGAGGGCCTGGTGAGTTGCGAATAGTAATTTGCCTTTGAATTCCGTGTTGGCGGTTGGGAAAGAATCAAAACGCGTTTCTAACGAAGTAGTATATGTTAATGTGTAATAATACTTGTGGGGACTAAAGTTAAATCAGATATCTGGCTAGAAAGTTCAAGGTAGCATTCTCATTTGCAATTTCGTTACTTTGTAACCGGCCCGCTAGATCTTTCACTTTCAAACACAAAGATTTTTTTAGTTAAATCTGGAAAGATAGATTTGGATTTAATATTGCTCATTGTACCCTACATCTGGAAACTAATGATTTAACTAATGAGTGATACTTTGGCTTTATCTTATCTAGACTCGTACGTGGTGCATGTTGATTGTTTGTTTTCATAGTTTGAGAGAATATTCATGACTCAAATTTGATCGAGCCGACAGTTCCTCGAACTGTGCTCTGTAAGATTTGGTTCCAACTCAAGTCCAAAAAATTATATGAAATCGATTAAAATTTGAATTTTTTTTAAATTGACGCCTAAAATTTGAATTTTTTTTTAAAATTTTGGCGCTTAAAATTTTAAAATTTGGAAAATTGTGATTTTTCCGCCTAACGTAAAGCAAATTTGACTGAATTCCGTCAAATTTATATTTTTGACCGAAAGCAGTCAAAAATATAAAATTGACCGAAGTAAGTCAAATTTAACCGTAATCTATATTTGTCAAATACAATAACTTTCCGGTGCATTCTGCTCGCCAAAAATATAAAAAAACATATAATTTTTGTTATTATGATTTTGTGTCACTGATCAATATACAATTTATGTTATGTAAATAATTAACACACCAAAATAATTATATATCATATTTCATAATTATTAATTTTATTTTCATTACAAACTTACTCGTAAAACTTAACTAAAACTTTCAAATCGAATTCTACGACACTACTTTTTCTTTATATCTAGTTTGACGGAAATGGTCACCGGACATTGTTCGGTTGATGAATAAGCTCCTATCACCGGAATAACTTCGATTGTTGAAAACGCTTTTTCCACCAAATTTTCATAAGTTGAATTTGCTATTGTTAATGTTATATGAAATAAAATTTGTAAGACATTAGTTTAGCATGTATGAATATGTAAGTGTTTGTATATGTATATATATATGTGGAAAATAATCAGGAGCCAACGTGGGTTGGGGGGACAGCCAGCCAACCCACAGCAATGAAACATTGCGGGGAAAGCAATGTTTCAATGCGGGTCTTGCCTTCCGCAATGAAATATTGCGGGATGTTTCCATGCACAGGAAATATTGCGCATTCCGCAATGTTTCATTGTTGGGCCGCAATGTTTCATTTTTGTCCAAACTGCCCCTCTCTTTAGCTTATTCTAATATTTAACTTATTTATATAAGTATAAAAATAATATTAATGTTCAACAGTAATTAATTTTTTAAAATATGTTAACATTAAATATAAGTAGTAGTAATATATTAAAATATTATCAATTTTAATAATAAATTTATCAATTTAATTTTTTCGGTACTTTTTCTTTAAATTATCGTATGAATAATTTTAGTTTAAAAAATAATATTATTAATTTTATACTTTTTAGTGAATTGAGTTATTTTAGTTTAAAAAATTTATCAACAGTCAAACTTATTTTTTGTGCAAAACTTATTTTTGTGCCAATATTAATAAGAATTTTAAAATTCACAAAATTAAATTTGGCACAAAAAAAAATTTGCTGAAAACATTTCATTTGACTGTTGAAATTGCCGCGATGAAACATTGCGGCAGTTGAATTGACTGGTCAATAGAGCAGAAGTTTGACCGACACGCCGGCAGAAGCTTGTGAATTTTAAAATTCAGATTTTCACCTATAAATAGTCTTGCCTCATCTCATTTTTTTTCAACATTCTCTTCTCTATTTTTATTCTACATTTTCTCTTCAACATTATCTTCTCTAATTTCCGAAAAATGGTTTTCTACTATGATTATGACAATAATAAGGTAATTATCGATGGTGTGGCTTATGACGGGCCCGAAGGAGACGAAGACATGGCAATAGCTCTCCGCCGTATTCAAATGGCGCTTGAGCGCAAGAAAAAAAAGGAAAATGAAGCTAAAGCGAAGGCGGAAAAGTCGAAGAAAAAGAAAGACGACGATAAGGGTGATAAAGGCGGTTCTTCCAACACCGTTAAAGTTTGATCATTCTCGTCGACATAAAATGTTATTATGTATTTTTTTTGAAAAAATATTTGAATGTACTCCATTTATGTTTGAATGAAATAAATTATTTAATGTTTTATTTTTCTTGTACTTGTCCAATTTATTTTATCAAGTTTAAATTTTAATAAACAAATATAATGCTAAAATTTGAAAATGTGAAAAACTAAAAAAATGAAAATTTATCGAATTTTCGTTATCTATAAAAAATATAAAAATGGACACTTTACCTGGATTCTTTCGAAATAGAAAAGGACACGCATGCTTCTAATTTCTCATGTCCACTAATAATCTCTCAATATCTAATTCTTTGTTTAGATAATTGCATGAGATAATTGATCCGACGTTGATATTATTATTAAGTTACTCTTATAAATATTTATATTTTCAAAATAATATTTAACATATTAAATGAAATATAATAAGTCTAGAAACTATTTTTTATAATTATTTTTGATTAACTTTCTAATTTTAAAGAAAATAACAAAAATAAACAACCCAACCGCAATGTTTCATTGCGGTGGACACTTCCCCCCGCAATGAAACATTGCTGGGGTACGTTGTAAAGTTTTTTTTAAACTGCAAATATTTACAGTTGTTGGCTTGGGGGTTTGTACAGTGCCGCAATGTTTCATTGCGACCATCGCAATGAAACATTGCGGCCGTGCATTTAATGCACACACCTACCTTAAAATGTCTGTATTTTTGAGACATTGCTGTTTTTACTGCTTCTTAACATTCTGCTCAAATTTATTCTTCTGAAAAAAAAGGTTAGTATTCAGTATCCATGGCTTCTTATTTATTTGATTATTCAAGTTCATCTAGTGATCATAACGATTTTAATTATGTTACCCCCCACACAAAAAAGAGGGTTTATCGTAAAATCTTTAATGATGATGAAGTAATAGATGTTGATAGTATTGAAGATAAAGTTAATGATCCGGGGAAGCGAAAAACGCATAGTGATGATGATGTTGGTTTCGGTTGGAAGAATCACGATGTTCACGGTGATTCCGATGATAGTAATGATTCTTTTAATGGCGATGATGATGATAAAATTAATGATGAAAATTTTATTGGAAATATGAATGATGTAGTTCCTTGTGTTGGTATGATGTTTGATTCGTTGGATGAAGCGGAAAGTTTTTATCGAGGTTAAGGTCGAAGTATAGGGTTCGAGATAATTATTCGAAGTAGTCATAAGCATTCAAGAAATGGTGGTATATCATCACGTTTGTATATATGTCGAAAGGGTGGAAGATTGGGCCCAAAACCCTTGGAAGTTGAAGATAGGGCTAAAGGGAAACGACCTCGAGATGTTATTCCTCGAACTTGTTGTCGTGCTCGTATGTGTGTTGCTCACAAAGTAAGCTCAAACAAATGGGAAGTAACCAAGGTCAACCTAGAGCACAATCATGCTATGGTTACATCGGATAAGGTAACTTTCATGCAAAGATCACGCAACATAGATCCGTTTACCCGATCTTTGATTGAGTTATTCAACAAATCGGGTATCGAGACCCCGAAAGTGATGAATTTACTTAGTGAGACGTGTGGTGGTATTGAAAAAATTGGTTTTTCCGCTCAAGACGTACGAAATGTAATACGTGACATTCGAAGACGGGTTTTTGATTCCGGTGATGCGGAGTGTGGATTGGTTTTGTTACGAGACTTGCAAAAACAAAGTGATGGCAATTTTTTCTACCGAGTGGATGTGGATGAGGAGAATCGGGTTAGGGGTTTGGTGTGGGTTGATCCTCGTTCGCTTAACGCGTACAAGAATTTTGGAGATGTGGTGACTTTCGACTCGACATATCGGACTAATAGGTATGACATGCCTTTTATTCCAATTACGGGAGTGAATCACCACTACCAAAATATTTTGTTTGGATTTGCACTTATAAGGGACGAGAAAGAGACTACTTATAAATGGGTTTTGAAGACTTGGTTGGAAGCGGTCGATAACAAGCCACCTATTACCATTATTATGGATCAAGACATCGCTTTAAGTAATGCCATTTCTGAGGTTATGCCTAACACCAACCATACATATTGTACGTGGCATATTAGTAGCAAGTTTCCCGAGAAACTATCTACTTTGTATACTCAATACTCGGAGTTCAAGACGGATTTTAATGCATGTATCTATAAGTCATTGTCACCAACGGAATTTGAAGGTAGGTGGGAGGACTTGAAAGAGAAATATGATCTTGAAAATCACAATTGGCTAAATGATATGTATGCAATTAGACGACAATGGGTTTTTGCTTTCACGAAACAACATTTTGCCGCCGGTATGACTACCACCTCAAGGAGCGAGTCTATGAATTCATTTTTTGATGAGTATGTGAAAGCGTCGACCGGTTTGAAAGAATTCATTGAGAATTCACAAAAAGCTTTGGACTCACAATATTTACGGGAGGTTCAAGCCGATTTTGACACCGAGTACAAGGAAAGGAGACTATTCTCTAACTCGTCAATGGAGATACATGCCTCCAAGATATACACAAAAGAGATGTTTAAGCGATTTCAAAAAGAGCTTCAAAAAAGTCAATCTTTTGTTGTGAAAAGCATGAAAGGTTGTGGAGATTATCTTTCAAAGATGTATTTGGTAGAAAAGTCCACCTTGCCGGAGATTAATAGAAGGAATTTTTTCTTGAAGGTTTCCATCGACGGGAGTTTTTCTTGTACATGTAAAAAATTTGAACATTCCGGGATGATTTGTAGACACATGATCCGTTACCTTAACAAGAAACAAAAGACGATGATACCACCAGATCTTGTAACAATGAGGTGGACAATAAACGAAAACAAAGTTGTGGGACCTCTACCGTGTACGCCTCGGATGCTTGGTAATGTTGTAGAATCTCAAACGACAAGATATAGTGGATTGTGTAAAGCTTTCCAAGGTTTGTCCGTTGTTGGTAGTTGCTCCGTTCCGCGGTACAATTACTTGATGAGCGTGATCAAGAGAGAAAAGGAGTATGTGATTAAGTCTTTTCCGGGAGAAAAGAGAGAGAAAAAAATAAATGAGGACTATGAAAGTGATGAAGAAGATGATCCGTTATTAGATCCCCCAAGGTCACAAACAAAAGGACGTCCAAAAGCGGGTAGATTCAAAAGTGGTATCGAGACGTCAAGTTCAAATAAACAATTTCGAAAGTGCAGTTTTTGTGGGGCGAGGGAAGAAGGCCATGATAGAAGAAATTGTCCCTCTAGATTATTAGGAAAAAAAGGAAAAAATTGATTGTAATTTCTTATCATGTACTTTGAAATATTAATGAATTTTAATTAAATATTTTCAATGTTGTTAATGTTAGTACTTGTTGCCATTATTAATAATCCCAAAAAAAGAAGTGACTCCAAAAAAAATTTGAAAAAAAGTTATTTTTGAAGATTTTTTTTTCCAAAATTGGGCAGAAAGTTTTCTGTAAAACAGAAAAAGTATTATATAAAAAATAAATCATTTGCAAGTGCAATGACCAATCTGCAAATTTATGCAAAACCCAGATTACCCCCGCAATGAAACAATGCTGCATCCGCAATGAAACATTGCGGCATCCACAATGAAACATTGCGGGCCTAAACTGGGCTTTGCCGAATTTTGCATATTGGTCACTGCACTTGCAAATGATTTATTTTTTATATAAAACTTTTTCTGTTTTACAGAAAACTTTCTGCCCAATTTTGGAAAAAAAAAATCTTCAAAAAAAACTTTTTTTTCAAATTTTTTTTTGGAGTCACTTCTTTTTTTGGGATTATTAATAATGGCAACAAGTACTAACATTAACAACATTGAAAATATTTAATTAAAATTCATTAATATTTTAAAGTACATAATAACAAATTCGGCATGACCTCTTTGTTTTTAAGTTAAACTTTACCTGTAAAATAAAAAAATGGCATGACCTATTTATTTTTAAGTCAACCAAAAACCTGTAAAATTTCAAACCAAACCAAACTAAACTTAAAAATGAATGGCCTTGACATGCCAACTACAAACAAACCAAACCAAACTAAACTTAAAAATGAATGGCCTTGACATGCCAACTATAAACAAACCAAACCAAACCAAACCAAACTTTAAAAAAATGGCCTTGATATGCCAACTACAAACAAATCAACTAAAATAAATAAATCTAACCAACCAAAATAAATACAACCAATCTAAATAAAATACAACCGGGCAAAATATGTACAACTAACTAAAGTAACTACAAGTCACTAATCAAATAACAAACTAGTGTCCCGCCTCTCTTTGTCGAATGCCCCACTCAGAAATGTGTCTAGCAACCCCTTTTGATAACTCGTGCGCCATCCGATAGCGAAAAGTCTGTACATCAACTTTAGGGTTCCACACAGCTGATGGCAAGGAGATCCCGTTGAGCATAGCATCCATGTACTTGGATACATACACACCACAATCATTGCCACCATCTTGCTTGGGTCGAGCATCAAGACCATGAACCCGGGTATATTTCAATGGAAATCGAGATGGATGCAAATAATTGAGCATATATGGGATCAACTTTTCCTGCAAATAACGGGAAATGAACCTAACAAGTCATTATTTAATTATTAATCTATTTAAAACTACTGGTAGGGAATTAAAGAATGATATTTCACGGGAAATGAACCTAACAAGTCATTATTTTATTATTAATCTATTTAAAACTACTGGTAGGGAATTAAAGAATGATATTTCACGGGAAATGAACCTAACAAGTCATTATTTAATTATTAATCTATTTAAAACTACTAGTAGGGAATTAAAGAATGATATTTCACGGGAAATGAACCTAACAAGTCATTATTTAATTATTAATCTATTTAAAACTACTGGTAGGAAATTAAAGAATGATATTTCACGGGAAATGAACCTAACAAGTCATTATTTAATTATTAATCTATTTAAAACTACTGGTAGGGAATTAAAGAATGATATTTCACGGGAAATGAACCTAACAAGTCATTATATAATTGTTAATCTATTTAAAACTACTGGTAGGGAATTAAAGAATGATATTTCACGGGAAATGAACCTAACAAGTCATTATTTAATTATTAATCTATTTAAAACTACTGGTAGGGAATTAAAGAATGATATTTCACGGGAAATGAACCTAACAAGTCATTATTTAATTATTAATCTATTTAAAACTACTGGTAGGGAATTAAAGAATGATATAGTTACAATAATGATATTTCATGGGAAATGAACCTAACAAGTCATTATTTAATTATTAATCTATTTAAAACTACTAGTAGGGAATTAAAGAATGATATAGTTACCATAATGTAATACTGGAAGGGGTGAGCGATGTTCCCTGTTGTGTCTTTGTCGTCCCTAAGAGGATCAATGTTTAGCACTCTCATTTTGTTGAGATTAACAACAAACAAGAACCAATGAGAGCTATCACACGTGGGGAAAAATGCAAAGTCACAAAACTGAAGAGGCAAGCTACCCCCCTTGTTAGCATAATCTCTAAAGAACCTCTCCATTGACTTCTTGGCATCACCTTTTAGGGTATTCGGAGAAGCCTACAATTACAAGTCAAAAAATAGGTTAACATTTATACAGCATAATTGATATCTGTTTATAGAAAAGCAGGTTGGAGCATTGCTATTTGTTTAATAGAGTACCTTCAAGTTAGGACAAAACTCAAGTGCCATCGCCATGAAAAAGCTAGGAGCAATGAAATACCGCCTGGGCTTGAAACTTTCAGTTCTGGGAATTTTTTCCCATTTTTCTCAGAGTTTATCCTCTCTAAGTCTCAAGAGCTCACCATAGGCATTGAGAACATCATCCTCTACCCAAAACTCTGGTCGCAAAGTTGTTACTTGGCTATGTGTAAGAGGATAAGTAATGCCCCGCTCACTGTGATCACGCCAAATGTAATCAACCTCTAAACTCCAGAAATGCCGATACAACCACCTCACTTTCCGATTTTTTAGTGGCCTTGTCATATCACCACGCCGCTCAGGACCACCTCGTTTCGCCGCATCCTCCGTTAAATCTTCAATTGAGTCCATCTACAAAATAAACAAAAACACAATTAGCATATTTGGAACTAGTTAATCTAAGGCCATTTACTTTAAAAAAGAGTTAAGAGTTATTACATCAAACATGTCCCGTAGCTCACTAGGAACAGAATACTCGCCTATGCCCAAATGTACATATGGAGTGACAAGGGAGGAAGAGGCCTCTAAAGATTCTGGAGTAATAGGCATCTGCAATCCATAAATTAAGTACACATTTAGCACTTAGTTTAATCCATTTATAACTAGTTGTAGGGAATTAATCCATTTTAATCCCATTTAGTTGACATAGTAGGGAACAAATAATACCTTTAGTGGAATAGGTTGAAATGTCATAGATCTGTGAAATGGTGTCGGAGTAGTATAATCAACCTGCAATTGGAAGCCGATACATAAACATATTCAACACACGAAGCTAAAATATTTTAGGTGCATAGAATGACAATATTTGTTAAATATTTGTACCTGAGGGGGAATGGATATAGGTGTCGGAGCAGTGGTGGGTGGAACATCGGCAGGAGATTGAACCTCAACTTGCAATTTGAAGCCGATACATAAACATATTCAACACTCGAAGCTAAAAATGTGTAAGTGCATAGGAGGAAAATATTTGTCAAAGATTTGTACCTGAGAGGCAATGGATACAGGTGTAGGAGCAGTGGCGGGTGGAACATCACCAGTAGACTGAACCTCAACCTGCAATTACAAGCCAATACATAAACATTATTCAACACAGGAAGCTGTAAATATGTAAGTGCACAGGAGGACAATATTTATAAAATATTTGTACCTGAGGGGGAATAGATACATGTGTAGGAGCATGGGTGGCTGGAATATCACCAGTAGACTGAACCTCCTACAATTACAGCCGACACAGACATATTAATCGAAGTTCTATGATGCATGAAATGAAAGCTTTTGTTAGAAATTTATACCTCACGTGGACGTTTAGGGGGGACAAGTACTGCGGTATCCTCCTCAGGACCACCAGTCTCATCCTTCCATTAATGTAAATTAAAGACACACAGGTCATTTATATATTCAATAGACGAAATTAAAAAGATCACAAGTTCGTGAATGATAGTTATTAGTACCTCACGAGGACGCTTCTGAGAGATGGGGGCGCTGTCTATTGCGAGCTACTAGGAGCTGTATCATGAATGTCTACCTCACGTGCATCTCCAGCAGGAGGCTGACGCTCAACAAGAGGCTGCTGAATATCTTTCGGTCTGATGAAAGCGGGCCTACTGTATCCAAGACCCTTCCACTCAGTCATTACCTGATCATAATGTGCGAGAAAATCGGGAATGACATCATAGAACCAGCTAGGAGGGCCGTGCATGTGGATCATGTATGTCATCTTCATAGCACTCTCTAACTACAAATAAATAACGATAATCCATTTTACAAGTAGTTGTAGGGAATTAACGATAATTCACGGGAAATTAACCTAAATAAGTACTTATTTTCATTTTTAATCCATTTTACAAGTAGTTGTAGGGAATTAATGATAATTCACAGGAAAATAACCTAAATAAGTCCTTATTTTCATTTTTAATCCATTTTACAAGTAGTTGTAGGGAATTAACGATAATTCACGGGAAAATAACCTAAATAAGTCCTTATTTTCATTTTTAATCCATTTTACAAGTAGTTGTAGGGAATTAACGATAATTCACGGGAAATTAACCTAAATAAGTCCTTATTTTCATTTTTAATCCATTTTACAAGTAGTTGTAGGGAATTAACGATAATTCATGGGAAAATAACCTAAATAAGTCCTTATTTTCATTTTTAATCCATTTTACAAGTAGTTGTAGGGAATTAATGATAATTCACAGGAAAATAACCTAAATAAGTCCTTATTTTCATTTTTAATCCATTTTACAAGTAGTTGTAGGGAATTAACGATAATTCACGGGAAATTAACCTAAATAAGTCCTTATTTTCATTTTTAATCCATTTTACAAGTAGTTGTAGGGAATTAACGATAATTCACGGGAAAATAACCTAAATAGTTGTAGGAAAATAGGTAAAGACTACAATTGGAAACAAGTGAAGAATACCATACCGCATCACCCATCATCTGCTGAGGGTACCAGTCACGGGGTTGTATGATATCGCCCTCAGGGGGTACACAACGAGCGATCCTCATCTTACTTACCCGTCTATACCACTGCATATACTCGGCGAAAGATACAAACCCGCCCTCAACAATCTCCGGCCCGCCCGTAGCCACATAACTCTCCCACTCGGCAACATACTGCTGATGCATAGCAAGACGGTGAGGCCGCTGAAAAGAAGACTGTCTCTCCAACCTCAGAACAGCGTGGTCAAACGGATCATCCGGTATATGCTGGCACATCCCAAACTGTCTCAGTACCATATCAGAATACTGGTACTCAATGATCTCAAATGCTACCTGCGGGATACGACCAAGAGCCATATGACGGCACACCGGGAAATGAGTAGCATCAACATCATCAGGATCAGCCTCTCTCTCGTAAAGTCTGGCATACGGCTGCCATGTCACCCAGTGTAGCTGTAAACTGTCCAAATCACCCCGGTAGTTACGTGTATGGTGGTGGGGGTTTACTCTACTAACCTTCACTGGCTCAGCCCACGCGCACGCCCTCGGCCACTGAATATCCTGCTGAGGCGCAATCTCCGGCCTCCCGGGTGCCAATCTCTCGTAAGCCCACAACATCAATAGCAGACTACACCCGTTAAAGGTGCGAACAGACCTATCAGCCGACAAAGTCAGTGATCTGTACAAGTGTGCCAAAACAGCTGCACCCCATGCATAATCACGAATCTCCGACTCCTCCATCAGTAGCTGCATATACCGGGGATGCACCACGTCCCGCGAAGATGTAGGGAAAAGCAAGCCTCCAATAATAAATAACATATAGGCTCGTGTATGCACTCTGCACTGCACCTCAATCTGAGCAGCATCCATATCTCTGGTATCAGCTCTCGCCCCGTACCGGTTCCTCAGCTGGTTAAAATGCAGCCCATCCTTATAGAACTCCCTGCGCTCCTGCTCTGACATAGACGGATCCTCCCAGTTCTTCATGAATCACGTCTTCGGGTGCTCAAGCTCGCCCTGGGTGAGAGGACGGCCAGTAACCGGTAATCCCAGAATCATATAAACATCCTCCAAAGTAATAGTCATCTCCCCACACGGCAGATGGAATGTGTTAGTCTCTGGCCTCCACCTCTCAATCAAGGCCGTAATGAGTCTGATGTCATTCTGCCGAACCACTCGGGGGTTGCCGAACGCCCCAAAACCATATGCATCCAACAGAGCCTGCTGATCTGGAAGTATATGACACTCACTCATCCTCGCTGTCAGCTGTCTAACATCTACGGTATTCCTGTCCCCGCCCTCCTAGATCAGACTGCTAATATGGCGGTCCTGCATAGTCAGCAAGGATCGATCAAGTGGTCCACACTCCATGTCAATAGTATCTGCAATATTTTAAACCAAAAAGCACATCAGTACAACTTCAAACAAACAGTAATTATGAAAAAGAAAACAAACATTCTTTCAGCTTAAGAATGATACTCTTCAGCTACTTCTGTGTTTTGAAACTCCAGTTTTCGATATGTCAAAATTCTGATTTTAGTTGGACTAAAACTGTGGCTCTTTCTTTAGCCATGGAACCAGCATTGAGAATTTTGAGTAGAAATTTCAATGCTGTCACTAACAACACCAATCCCACACCTTCTGAATGATAATATTATTTATATGGACTCTTATGACTTGAGTAGTAGATATAAGATTAGATAATGTAGCATGATTCCACAATTCTTGGTTAAAATACTGGTTATACATTTGTTTTAAAGATTCTCTTATTAGATATACATGAAGAAAGAAATTAGTGAGGAATGGCAAAGAATACTAGAATAAGATATTCACAATATTTTTGTATCAATCTGGTGTCTCAACAACTGCAGAAGATATAGGTAATGACAAGTTTAAGAATTCTTACTATGTTCTTATAAATAAATGACATTCTAATGAGTGGAATGCCATCTTGTAGAGTTGCATTATCACAATTTGTGGACATAAAAACTCTATCCAGAATGCAACAAAAAACAAAGTTTACTGTTAGATAAATTGTACTTGAATTCAAGCAATGATCTTAAAATATTGTACTTCACACCTTAACAGTTTAGACACCTGATGTAAAAAATCTCAAGCTTAAGAATGATACTCTTCAGCTACTTACTAATGTAAAAAACAAACTAATTCTCAGAGGACTTTCATCAAACACTTCATTGGCATTAATAAAAAATTAGCTTAAAATAAAAAAAACTACAAAATACACACAAAACCCATCTAAATTACCCCTAATTCGAAACCTAATTTAACCTAATTATTAACTAATTTACCCCTAATTCGAACCCTAATTATCACATAATCAACATAATTTCGAACAAATATCACATTCACATAAAAAAATCGAATAGTAATCGAATAAAATCGCACTCAAACTCAAACTCATTGTATAATCGTGTGTGTGTTGGTGTAATCGTGTGTATAAGTGTGTGCATAGCTATAAATCGTTTGTATACCTGATGAACAAGAAGATCAGTGGAGTGGTTGTGATTGAAATTGTCTCAAATCGCTTCAATGTCGCTGATGGTCGTGTTTGAGTGTCTGTTTTTGAGTTTCTGCGTGTATATGCGAGTATCTGTGCCTGAGTTTCTGTGTCTGTGTGTAAGGTAAAACGACTACCGCAATGAAACATTGCGGGGACGCAATGAAACATTGCGGAGGTATAATATTTGTGTTTATTTGACATTATTAATGTTTAACATTATTAATATTTTCAAATATTCAAATATTTTCATTTATTATTAAAAATATTGAATAATTAAAATATTTAAAAATCAAAAATATTTTCCTTTATTATTTTAATATATATTATTAAATATTTAAATATATTAATTTCATTTTAATGTTTCAATACTTTTAAAATATTGAATATTAAATATTAAATATTAAATATAATATTAAATATTATTATAAAATATTTTATAATATTTTTTAAATATTATATTTTTAATCAGAATTATTAAGAATAATATCTTATTAAATTAATATTTATGTAGTTAAAAAAGCATTGATAAATGAATTAACATAGGAAAAGGGTAAAAAGGGGAATGGAGTATGTGGGCCACTCCCGCAATGTTTCATTGCGCCCTCGCAATGAAACATAGCGGTAATAGCGGATCCTAGCCATTCGTTTTTTACTTCAATGGTCCTGATTTGTTGGTTGAATAGGGTCCCTATCCAACTATGGCTGTGGATAGGGACCCTATATATATTTGTGTATATTTATGTTTATGATGTGCGGTAGAAGGTAGGGAGAGAGGTGGATGTGTGGGGGAGGGTATGGAGAGAGGTGGAGAGGAAAGAGATAATGGAGGATTAGGATGTATATGTATGTATATAATGTAAGGGAGTTGCTATGACGAATCTGGACCTTTGGATTGTACCTCAGTGAGTATGTTATCAAATTTATTTATTTTTCTGTCATTTTCATTTGACTTTTTCAATTTTTGATATTTAAGTGCTAAAAATTAGTATTTCTACCATTTAATCTCCAACTTATAATCATATAACTAGGGGTGAGCAGAAAACCGCACAAACCGCAAAAACCGCCCGCACCGCACCAGACCACACCGCAAAATGCGGTTTTTAATTTTCGTGGTGCGGTTGCGGTTTGAATTTTTAATAAACCGCACGGTGCGGTGCGGGTTGTAATTTTAAATTTCTGAAATGCGGTTCAAACCGCACCGCACCTCAATATTTAATATATTATATATATACATATATACACACACTTATATTCCTATCGAGTAACATAAACAACCATTTTATGTTCTTAGTTAAACTGAATTTCACCAGATGGCCATAACATCCTTATTGAGTTAGAATTATATGTTAAATTCATTAAGGAATTCAAATGGATCACACGATCTTCTGACAAATAAAAAAGAGACTACACAATCTCTTGTTTGTATTTCTTCACTAGGAAAACCAAAATCCAAGTATTTATACTAGTAAACTAAGATGTTGCATTCTGATTGACTAAAACTATTTTCGGAAATTTGATTAAATTTAAGTTTTGTATTTATTTAATTTTTTTGAACTTGTAAAGTATAAACCGCAGTGAACCGCACTACACCGCACCACATTTTCGTGGTGTGGTTTATGCGGTTTTCGAGGGTACGCGGTGCGGTTGCGGTTTGGAAATTTAAGCAAACCGCATGTGCGGTTTGGTTTGCGGTTTGAGGAAAAAACCGCACCGCCCGCACCCCTACATATAACTATAAAAATTAAATATGGCTCAAAGTATAAAAGATTTACTAGCATTAAAGGGGCACTTAACCTTTTTTAATGGAGACACTTTCTAAAATATATATATTATATCTTAAAATTTTAATAAAAAACAGCTAATTTTTGTTTTCTGTGGAGACACGTGTCCGTGTTGGCCTGTACATGAATCCACCCTTGACATAAACGATGGGACTTTTACCTTGGTTCTTGCTCAGTGAGCCTGGACATTACTGGTCACACTGCTCCGACTATGAGCTTGAACTGCACAGGATGGATGTTAAGTTGAGACAACCACTTATGATTATAGTGAATTTCTTCATGGGCATGTATGAAGTTCTGGACATGAGTCACACAACGCTTAAACAGCTGGAGGAGTAGGAGCTGTACAGTGGCTGATGTATAGATTTTTAAGCCCTTCTTCCTCATGCCGGTTCCTCACATATTTCCAAACACCGTGTTTGATCTTCACTCAACTGTGAGACAGAGCATAGATTGCTCTATCTGGTGATATTTTGGCAGTAGTAGAGGCCAATAGACTGCATAAGAAGGCGACTGTTGCCAAAGCAATTACACTTGCATCTACAAGGACATAACAAAGTGATTTGAATTGGTTGAAAAAGTTGCTAAAGATGAAGATTAATTGACCAAATGGAAGGATATTAACTACCAGAGTGTGTTCTCACTTGCACACAGGTATGATTATTATTTGAGATTTTTGGTGCGACAAATTGCACCATTTTTGTTAATTTTGTTAAAATTTTCAGGGGTATTTTAGAAAATTAAAATATTTAATTATAATTATATTATTATTTTAAGTTTTTTGACCCTCTAAATGATACTTTTCAAAAAAATTTAAAGAACGGAAGTCGTAGAGAACGAAAAAAACTTATCAAAACAATAACATTCAAAAATTATCAAAAAATTTACGAAGCCAAATTAAATTAAATCTATACTTTATGAATTTATGAAAAAGAATTATAAAAAAAATATTTCAGTTTTGAACCTTTTTATTTCAGGAAGATCTTTTCATTCCCTATAACTTTCGTTCTTTAATTTTTTTCAGAATGTATCATTTAGAGGGTCAAAAACCTTAAATAAAGATCTAAAAATAATTGAATATTTAAATTTCCTAAAATACCTCTGAAAAATTTAACAAAATTAATGAAAATGGTGCAATTTGTCCCTACTAGTCGAAATATCATCATCTAATCCAATGCGCAATAAACATAAACGTAAATTAGAAAAGAAGATGGACTTGATGACCTCAAACCAGCCACAGATGCAAAAGATGAAATTTCTGGATTATCAAATTAGTTCTACTAGCCACGGTAGTGAATATACGACCCCCTCGACAATCAATCAACTCACTTCAAGCTTATCTGATTTACCACCTGAATTGTTGACAGAAGTTCTTAGAAGACTACCTGTCAAATATGTGTTATGTTGCAGGTGCGTCCAAAAGTCATGGAATTCTCTTATTAAGACGCCTACTTTCATCACCCTCCACACACATTTTCAATACAATAACCGTAATCGCCCTAAACTTCTCTCCTTCAAGGCTTCTTATAATGAAATGATGACAATACGTTTTGATGATAGACGATGTGAAGAATACTGCAGAGTTAAATATCTTCTCGACTTGCCCTCGTCCACCTGGGTAGCAAATTCACATGGTTTGATTTGCGTGACTTACATTTATTCGCTGAAGCAACCCGTAGGTCTATGTAGTTTTTCTGTTCATTGGATGAAAGGTGTTTAATATTATGATAAGAATTGGTAAGCAACGAGCTGAATTTCAATGGGTAGAATTAGTGCATATAGGAGGGGTTAGAAGATCAACATGCTCCTCTTCATAAGCAATCTAAATTCTCTCTATTCCCATTCTACCTATACAATTTTTTAGTTCCAGCAATTGCAGATTTTGTTTTTAATTTTAACGGAATGATAATGTAGGACTATATTTATTTTTCTTAAAAAGTGAAAAACACACTCTTTGTAATGTTGTTTCAGTTAAGTCATTGTGGTTTGGTACAGCCATATGGTTCTGAAAGGGCATGCATGTGTGCCAAGTAGGTTGTCCTATAGTATTTTTATTTTCTGCTCGATTTCAGAAAGTACAAGCACAATCACAACACCTCCATTCTCTCTATCACTTCAATACAATCATCATCATATATGATCACAGTCAGCAATATCGGTATGTAATTACATCTTTATTTTACGTACATATATGTATTTTTGAATATATATATTGCCACTCTCTTGTTTAGTTTTTTCAGAACCCCTAATTGCAGCTTCTTCTTTTTTGGGTGATATTTAGATCTGGATACGTGTAGTTTAATATTGTAATTGATTGATATTTCTGTAGATATCTGAGTACAATGGAAGTGCTTTAGTGGCCATGGTTGGCAAGAACTGTTTTGGTATTGCTAGCGATGGTCAACTCAGTGTTCAGTTGCAGGCTGTTGCTACTGATTTTCAGAAGATTTTTAGAATTCATGATAGTCGTCTCAGAGTTTGTTAGTATCTTAAACTTTCCTGTGTAATGTGTAAATGTGTAGGTGCTTGTTTAAGTCTTTAACTGATTGAGCTTACAGACTACAGGCAGATGATTTTAGCTAATTTGTTGAGTTTGTAGAATAAAATGCTTCAACTTGGAGTATGACTATATGAATTTGGCTGTTTTATACATTATATGAATTTGGCTGTTTTATACATTATATGAATTTGGATCGGAAACTTAAACTAGAGTAGAGGCTTTGTGATTAGGTACTGGATGATGTAAGTTTTAAAAAATTGGAGTTATTTGGACAGAAGTAGCTCCTAGAACATGCATGCTAGAGCGAATCAGTTATTGCACTTAAACATGCTTTTGATTTCTGCACGTTAACGTCGTTAAGATGGGAAATAGTTGCCTTCATATCTTATGAATTTTCTTTCCCTATTATTATCTGTACTTATATATGTTTTTCTTATTTTTGATAAGATTAGAGAAAATCACCGCTAGGGGGATGTGGTTCAGCTTGCCTTGCATTTGGGCATATACACAGCTCCCCTGAGAGGGTGCTGGGGGTTTGAAACAACGGTGAAGAATTGAAGTTATAATGAAAGACAGTCGAGTGAAAATAGAACACATCAGGTTGCCTTGCATTTAGGCATAGACAGCTCCCCTGCTTTCTATTTGCCTACCTAAGAGCCCGCCATTTTACACCAGTATTGACAGTTTTATGTTGTTTGAGGAAATTTATCTTCTCAAGCTGAACAAATCATTTTATTCAAGTGCACACATTAAAATCTTGTTACTTTTAGCATTTCCTAATTGACTTATATTTGTTAACTGTTCCTTGCTTCTTAGACCTTCCATCATGGAGTAGGCTTCTTTACGGTTCCAGATGTAATTTTTCAGTGTTTAAAATAATTGTGAGGGTGTGAAGGGAAAATTTGTTGAAGATAATGCTTATGACAGGAAGTGGACTATCTATTTGAGGCAAACAAAATTTTATGTTAAGATTGATTAGGTATAAGTATGTAACTAGTATTTTTGGTACATCTTAAAATATGAAAACAGGGAATGAGAAGATCCTGAGCTTAAAATCTGAAATGAACCCAGAAACCATCAACTTTGTTTAAAAAATTCTATGCCCGCGTTATTAACCTTTTGATCTTTGGTTTGAAGTTCATAATGGAAACAGTATTGATAGGCTCTCACGTAATGAATACAAAGGCCCTCCAATTGTAGTGAACGGTTTTTTCTAGTTATACTCTGTTTTTATGTGCATGGTTACGTATGCAACATTGGTCAGCATGTTTAATTCTTGTTAAAGTTGTTTTGTAAGGAGCTCACAAAGGATTTTGTTGTTGCAGGTACTGCCTTGAAGTCCCATTACAAAAGCTATGAGTCCATGTTTAATCCTGACATTTAAGCTATTCAATTTAAATCGATTACCATTAGAGGGTATCATATGACCCACGGTATATGCACTTTGATCTAGACAACATACAAGACACGAGAGTATAGACTGAATTAATGACACACAGTTTAATATGATATGTCTTGTGCATCTTTTGCAATGGTTGAGAGAGAATAAATTTGAGGAGATACAAAAACCTGAAATGTCTCTGTTAGGCCTACATTCTAAAGATCTAAAGTTCAATGTCTTGGAATGTAGTACTTCCGACTGCAAAGAGGATGTTTACAGTCTTGAAGTAACGGCAAATGTCTAGAGTTGAACATCACACCAGAATGGTACTATATCAATATACCCTTAATAGCCAAATTCTATATTTCTATTAATTCTTTGCCTGCAAGTCGCTGCATGTATCTTTTATAGTAAATACCTAAAAGAAGCAATAGTTTGTTTTTCTCTGTGTACAGTGGAAACAAGGAATATATCTAGCAGGGTACACATGTTTGTTTGCTACAGCTACCAAGTGTTCAGATTGGATACATATTTTCAATTATTTCTACGTTGCAAAACTCATGATCCCACTGCCTAAATATCAAATATGTGGACTAATCATTGATTCAGGTATGACAATACAACTATATCATCCGGGATAGCCACATTTGCTTGTTCCAAATTAAACATAAGAGCTGTGTTAATTTTATATTTGCTGTACAATTTTTAAACATAAGCAAAAATAATATAGCCAAGAATATAATATAGTTAAAATTCAAATTGTGATTTTCCCTCCAGGATCTGATCGACGTCGTTTGTCATGAAAAGAGGGGGGTAAGGTGAGTAACAGAGAAATGTCTTCTCCATCATCTTGCTTCTCCCTCCTCTCTCCCATACTCTCTAGTGCAAATTATCAATTGAAAACCCTAGGTCGTTAAACATACTCTCTCTCTCTCTCTCGATTTAGACATATCCTTGTGTCTTCCAATCCGGAAGGAGAAAGAACTAGCATAGATTTTGCGATCTCTCTTTCTCATGCTGGTCTTGTCAAGTATATAACTCAACTTCTATTTTTTAGTTTCATATTATTTCCAAGTTATTTTTCAATGTTTATGTATTTCAGTTCTTGTTATTTCAGGAAAGCAGATGTGGGATGGCCACATACTGATCAGAAAAGGAAAGTGGTGGAAGCCAATCAAATAGTGATTCTAAATCCTTACGGTTCTGAGAATATAGGCCGAACGGTTACAGTGAAAGGGATGCAAAATATTGAAAGTGCTTTCAAAGCTGCTTGTAAGATACTCCTACAAGGTAGAGGCAAGCCATTATTTCATAAATTTCGAACAGAAAGAAGAGTTGCCGGGGCAGATGCAACCTTAGGTTGTGGCCATGAATATCTCATTCTAGTCGCTGTGCATGGAAAACTGTTGCTGAACTTGAACTTTCCCTCTTGGTTTTTGTGGGTGATTTAGTTTGTAGCTGTGCATACTTGCCCTCTTGGTTTTGTGGATGATTTAGTTTGAACATTCTATGCTATCATATACTCCTATGATAGTATATTCTGATGTGAATAGGTACACTTACATGTCCTATCTTATAGCACTGATGTGATGTACATTGTAAGTCTATAATGAAGAGAAACAAAAGTTTGGTCTTAACATAATTGTCTCTCTTTCTCATCTACTTTGAAGTAGAGATGAAGTTTATCTATATCTGACCTCTCCAATATAACACATTTTGGATTCAAATTTTTCTGTTACATGCATGACAAAATAGACACTACAACGAAAGAGATTTCAACATAACTAAATAATTATACAGAGAGTTCACAGCTGAGTTAAGAAAACAAAGTATCCAAGGCCCGGTGTGATTTTGTTTTGGCAGTAACATTATTCTGTGCAATACATATATAACATAGGAACCGAAGTTCTAAGACAAGAACTTCCCCATCAAACCTCCCAAGGAGAAGCTGGATTTTGCTGCCCACTTATTAGCTTCCGGTGCCTTTTCACTTGCTGGGTCCATCTTCACGTTTAGCATCATCCTGTGTCCAATTTCTTTTCTCAGTTCTTCAATTGTCTTCATATTCACCGGATTCCCTGAAGAATCTCTTATGTAGAATACATTCATTGCTTGTTCTCCAACTGTCGTCACACCTGCTCTAGCAACAATTAGTCCATTTTCTCGGAGAACTCTTGTTACTTCAGATAGTAATCCTACCCTGTCCTTTGCACACAGCTCCAGCCTTAATCCCTATACAACATCCAAATTTAATTAACTAAATGAATCTGATTTGGTGCTACTAGAATTCTGAACCTTCTCATGATGCACAATGCTATATTCTGTGGTTTGTATAGGCTATAAAAGCAAGGTCTTATAGGTGATAACAGAATCATCAAAGTTCACGATTAAGACAATCTTACAGGACACCCATGAAGTGACCTACACGCAAACTAAAATTGTAGTTTTAGACCATCTACAGCCCAGAATTTTTTTCTTAGAGCATAGTTCTTGCTTTCATTAGTCTCTTCCAATTAATTGCAACTTCCTCTACATGTAGATGATAATATAAAGATGTACATCAGAAATGATGCAACCTTCACTAGTTTCTTCTTTTCAATTTCACTTCCAATACCTACTCTCGTAGAGGAATATAGAAAGTAGGACATTAGAGATGAAGCAAATACCATTGTTTAATTTTTTGGCGATTTGAAGTTAAGAGTAAGCTAACAAGATGCAGATGTATAATTTACTTGTGGCTTAAGACTAAGAGGAAAAGAAAAGAGAACATTTAAGAAACATGAGCGCTTTGCCATTGTGCTTTTAATGAGTAACGTATACCATATTACTATGTTAGTTACGAACTCCTCACCTCACTCACTCTTCTCCGTATTGCAGCTTCAAGACACTTGATGACCCTTTCTTTTTCTCCGTCAGTGTTAAGAGTGCAACCATCCACATGACGAATATAATACTCCTACAATATTAGTAGAATGATTTTATCAGTTAATGTGAGGGAAGTTAATATATAAGGTCATTTGAAGTTCCTCATAAGACTTTATTTTAGAACTAGTCAGTAATAAGCATGTGATAGAACTGCACAAGTGTGAAACAGGGTAAGAATATATACAACGCGACATGCTATTTACCTTAAAAAAATTTGGAGACAAACAAAATCAGAACGTGCAACTTGGCATTAAGCTAATATCATAGTGCACCAATTACCAAGTATTTTGTACTTGAGTATAGAAGTATAAACCAAATAAACATAATTAAATTTTAAACAGAGTTAAATGAGCATACAGACAGTTCACAGCAACACAGTTGATATTACAAAGTATCAGAGGCCCGGGCTAATTTCTGTTTTGGCCATAACATTATTGTGTGCAATACATATGTAAGATTGGAACGGAAGTTTCATAAATTTTAACTTAAAAAATCCAAATGTACCTGTGATGCGTAAGGACTGTCGGAGGAGATACTGGCGTGAAAAACCACATACTTCATATATGTAAGAGTGCAAACAATGTCAAACATCAGTTTTGACCGATCTTTGCACCTGACACTAACCACTGCATACCCTTTCTCCTCACAGTGATCGATGGTTATATTCGGTTGGAAAGAATGAAGGTGATCATTCCCAGATGTAAAGCAAACACCTTCATAATCCCTATCAGCAAACAGCATTTGGTGGAGTCGCCGATCAATATGGGTGGAACCTTCAGAAAAATCAGTATGAGACACTTTTTTATCATCCTCACACCCTCCAAGAATGTTCTTCAGCTGCTCTTTCATTGTAGATAACTGAATAGGGTCATCCACAGCACGGCAAGTTGTATTATTATTGACATAAACAACAGATGCTACTCTTTGGTTATGTGTCCAAACTTCAGCAGCAACAACATTGATGTGAAGGTTGCTGAGAATGGCAGAGACTTCCGATAAGAGTCCTGGGCGGTCCCTGCCTATAAGCTCAACCACAGTGTGGTCACCCATAGAATGAACTTCTACTCTTTGTCCGGACCAAGTTTTTGACACATTTGCTTTGCGACATTTAGGTTCTAGAGCCTAATAAAAACGAGAAGAACATACAAAGATATTTAACTTCTATTTACATGCAGACCTAGGTCACCAAAATTGGATTTAAAAGTAACCACTTCATCTTTTTGGGCTAAATCAGGATAACCACTTTCCAATCCACTAAACTCCATCAAACCCCTATATGTTGGTCTCTGCTAAGTTGATGGACTTAATATGTACATTATATTCTATCCATGACAAGGAACTGGCAGAACTAAGCATCCTAAATATGTTGTATGACAGAATGGGGGATACTATACTTTTACGGGCTATTAGGAAATATATTTTTGTAAGGAAAAAAAAGGCTAAGCTCTTTTTGCTTTTCTTTCGTACAAGTTAGGAGACAGCTAATTGGCTGCTTCGTCAACCTTCTCATTTGCACTCTATCCTGGAAGTTTTTAAACACTGAAAGTGCAGACATTTTAAAGCATCAATGAAAAATAGTAATACAGAAAACAATTGAAAGGGGAAAAAGGTACATGTATTAGTCACAAAGAAAACGTCTAAATGTGTGGTTTATATGCACTAAATTACTTAATCTTAAGCATCTGATAGTCTGATACTCGAAAACATACCTGTTCTAAGTCATTTATGGTTTTAGGGTCGGTGATTTTGTTCCCATGTTCATCAGTCACATGAAAAACTGCAAAAGTCCAAAATGAAAATAGTTACGCATGAAATACATGAGCAAATATGTTTACCCCATCAAATCATAGTGATGATTTTTGTTTGCAGAATATAAGTGGGCAGGAACAAATTTAGAGCAACTCAAAGAGCATTATTTTTGTTCTGTCCGTAAAAGCTACTATAACATTAAACAAAACATACCATCCATGAACCATCCACCATCAGATGAGATGTATGCTTTGGATATGCTGAGGTCAAGGTCTGATAAAATTTGCACAACTTCCAGAAGTATTCCAGGTTTGTTTACACTGTCGACCTAACCAGCACATCCAGAAAATCTTTTCAATTTATGTGAAATGTTTAAGTCGCTAATAATCACAGCAAATCAATCACATGACTCTCATCTAGTACAATGCATGTGTTTTTCTGGTGTTTAGAATACCGCATCATATGCTAGCTGCAAAATATTAAGCCACACTTTACTCTGTTAATAGAGTGTGTCAGTGTGACCATGAATAGAGCTTTAAGTCCAGAAGATTTGTTAGGATCCTCAAAATATTAGGCATATGGCAACAGTGATCAAACAGGCACTAGGTACGTTCAGTGATGAAAATGGCAACAGAAGTATAATTTGTGTTCAGAAATCCCCCGGAGTATCAGAACTAACCACTTTTATATGTAAAAATAATTCAGTGGAAGATTGGTATGTAAATGCCAAATTACATAACTAATACCTTGTTATCTTCATATCATTTTTTTATGCTTAGAACAGTCAACAGAGAATAATAGATTGTTTAAATGAGTTTGAGCATGCAGTTGTGATAATTCGTGACAGTGGATTATAGAAGACCAGAAATCTAAAGAATACTCGTTGCATGATCCTATGGAACGCGCCAATGCAATTAAAACAAAATGCATGAGATGAATATTATGTATATCCAGCTCTGATCAAGATTATTGCCACATGGCACTGTGAAGAGCAGGGTAACCTATTGTGAAATATTTATATCCACAGAGCTTAAAAAAGGATTGGTAGGAAAATTAGAGTTTGGGAAGATTAAAAATGTTTACAAAAAATAGTTAAGAAAATAAGAAGTTACCTGGATCAAGGTATAGTTCTTGCAGCTAGTGTTGTCCACAGACACCCTACAAAAAAATGTGGGGATAAAAGGATTAGGAGATGTATTAATATACTTCTAGTCCCATACGCAAACCTAAAAAATTGCCATAGGTTACATATAACATATTTAATGAAGGCTACATACATATTATAGCATAGAAGTTCTCTAACTAAGTTTGCGAATTTTAAGCACTAATATACTACTACTTATATACTTAGGCGGTGCTTGGGAAAATAATGTGAGAGGTATCACCTTGGAGGGTTTATTCTGGAGCTCAGATTCTCATAGTCAGGATCAAAGTAAGGCAAACCTGAAGCCATCCCCACCTGTTTTTGGGCGACTACAGAAGATGACTCTCTTCTCCTGCTGCCTGCATTACAGAGAAGTTCTAGGGTTTAAAAGTTCCCAAGTGATAATGCATACAAAATGAAATTGCAAAAAAAAATTGTCCATACTAACAAGTGATGACTTCAGACTTTAATGGAAAAACAGGTGGACTAACTGGATCAGAATGCAAACAAAAGGAAGCACTTATACTCACAATAAATAAATAAAATGCGATTTCTATTTAAAGTGTTAACTAAAATAAATCATATATTCATCTCAAAAGATACGTAATAATGTTAAGACAGACTTTATTTATAGAGAAAAGATAAACCAGCTTTCGCTGATTAATGTTTTGATGTGCTCAGATAAGGCACACACAAACCAGTCAAACCGTAACTACCCTAAAGTCATAACAATTGCATGTGCTTGAATGTATATTAATCATCAATGTTTCTGACAAATATTACCTATGCACACCATTGAGATATAAAGAACAAGGGGAATCGGCATATATAATTTCATGTGTCCTAAGCAGATATTCGGAATCCTTAATATTTACTTTGTTAAAGGAAACTGGTGAGAACCCATTTTGGAAGCGGATGAGCTGTAATAAGTTTTATAGGTTAATCACAGATCTATATTCCCAGTAAGTGTTAGGTGTAAGAATGCATTGGAAGATTTTAAGACAATATCAACTAAGAAAGCCAGCAGGCCCAGAACTTTATCGTTGTAGGAGAAATAGAGAAACTCACATGTTTAGGGGATTTTATTCCCACAAATTGTTCATGCGACAAAAATGTGAACTAGTCAAATTATTCAGGACTGGGCACATAGATATGGCCATATGGGGACAGATTCACTCAGATGATTATCATTTTAATCATCGGAAAGTATTATTAGTGCAAATGTATTACGAGCAATGGATTTAAAATCATTAAGCAATGATGATTAGTAAATAGATTATAGAAGCAAACTTTCATGATATTCCCCACCGATCTGTTAGGTATGTAATTTCAGGTTCTCATTATCAAACAAAGAATAAGAAAGGAATATATATAGTACGATTAACATTTTTCTGAAGGAAGATTTAAGAACTAGGCACATCTCAAGTTCTAGTATCTGTTTGGAAAACAATCCACAAAATAGTTAAATTTAGATGATGAAACTTCATTATCACGAGCTACACATCAGATGCAACTGGAAAACTGCAGTTGCTCTGGCACTATAGTATTTACAACTCATTCTGATTATAGAATCACTTTATGTATAACATTATAAGCAATATTTTAAGAACCATTAACATTTTCCAAAAACCAATGTTGGATTGACATCATATAACTTAGTCAGAAGTAAAGACATATGATTCAATCATGATATTCAGTAATATATTAGAAAGAAAGACTGGATATGCCTTAAATAATCATTAACTCTATGAACATATTCTTACTGTTACATTTTACAAGGCCTTTTCTGTGAAGGGTGAAACACTAATCATCTTGTCAGGGTAATATCAATTTCGTCACATCTGTTTTCCTCACCTAGATTGTTGTAGCTAGCAACTGGACTTTAGTTTTTTTTTTTTAAAGTAAACTCTTGACTTGAACAAAATAGGTAATTATGATACAAGGAGTTTGGTCACCACTCCAGCAGTGACACTTGGTGTCACTAAGATGAGACCAGTTAGTTTAATTTTATGGAACTTATTTCCCAGACACTAGTTTTTTTATGAGAAGAACTTCATTCATCTTCTTATCAGTCTTAAATTATTGTGGAACTCAATTTCTTCTGCTTATTCTTATAATAATTTCCTCAGCGTTCATTTGGCACTTCACAAGGCATTACTTACCAGGCCTAATTAAAGAACTCAGTTTGGAAACCTTAACTCAAGGGCAGCCTAAACGAATAAAAGACTCAAAAATTCCAAAATTCGAACTTAGTCTACTTTCTATAAAGACATGATGTATCTTTAAGTAAGGCACCCCTATCAATATATATGTGTGTTGACTGCTGACAAGGCTCCTCCTGGGATGGTAATCTATATAGAAGCATGATAAATCATGAATCAGACGCGACATCAAGATTTGGATTCTTATGCATTCTTTATCTGCCCACCATATCAAAAACTACACGATCTTGCATAATTTTCAAGCTATGTTAAGAACCTTTTAACACATTTTATTCTTAACTATTCGAGGAAATATGTCAAGAGTCGAGGACCTTGGGCAGCATATGGGCACTAAAATTACATCCTGAATCTTTCTAGCAGACAGAAAGAATCTAACCATGAGGGCCTGTCAATGCCAAAGCTAAGTCCTACAACTGTGAGATAGAAACATAGGATTCAATTTGTCATCGCAGTACTATTAGTACAGCATAATATATACACAACACGTAATATACACGTGGGAATAAGAACATATGACTCATTTTTGTCAAATGGAGTAACAGAGCATAATATACACAATTAATCTTTTACTAGTAATTTAATTTCTCTGTATACTTCTACTTTGTGCAGTACTAAAGAAAAGCTGTAAAGTTAAACTAGAAAAGTAAAATGCTTAAATTTCCGTAGCAAATCTTTTTATATCTTGGCAGGGTTAATTATCATATAATTAAAAGAGAATTCACAATTTCTAATGATATCAATAAAAATAATCAGTACATAACATATAAACAACTAACAAGAGCTAAATTTGGGACTAGTTGGACAGTTTGCAAGACTCGTTCCCCTCTCAAAGTCCCAATTATCATTTCCTTCCGTGTACGTAAAAATTTGGTACAACAAAAAATATGTAACAATACAAAAAAAGATCATGACTTGTAATTACTAATATAAAATTCAAAGGTTGTGCCTGATGTTCCTATGTATCCAGGCATCTCTTCTTCTATATAGAACAATTCTTTCAAAATTTCACTAGCGGATAACAAGTAAACGCTTAACTAGGAAACTCTAAAACAGTAAAAACATAACACAAATTTAAGCAATACGGTACATATGTACATGCATACATGAGAGAGAGAGAGAGAGAGAGAGAGAGAGCGCACCTGAGTTGAAGGAAGGAGGAGTTTTACTTGACAAAAAACATATCTGAAGGGGATGGCAGAAGATAAGAAGGAGCGATGTTCACATATACTTCCAAGATTGCATGTGTGTGAACTGAGGTGCCGAGAGAGAGAGGGAAAAGGTTTGGTTGTATTGAGTGGACAACTACATGATACAACAGTATGCAAGCAAGTGCAGCGCGATGAGTTTTTATGCATACAAATTACAAATACAACACAAGTAGACTAGGTTCTTTCAGTGCGCTTTTTATAAGTTGCAACTACTGTCCTCATCATTTTCTTATTCAACCCCCACTTGTGCTTTTCTATCTCTCTACTTTAGAAAATTAAATTAAAAACTGACGTCATTTTACAAACAAGTCTTGTTTAAATTATATTTATTTTTCAGAAATTATAAGCAAAGTTGAGTTTTTGTTGTTTTTTATATTGGGAACTTGCGTTTTGAGACACCTATCTGTTGGATTCGAAATTAAATTGTACTATATTAATTTGATTGTATACAGTACCGGGTCAATTGATTATAATGGTGTATATGATTGAAACTGTTTCAGTTGACTTCAGTGAACATTTCATTTCCTGAAGCAAGAATATTTAAATTTTACTAATTTATAGCACTCTCTTTTGTTATCATTAATGTTTTTTAGGTATACAATAATTAAGGGATTCAAGTAAAAAAATCGACCAAACCGGAACTATGATAAAATACCTGGAACTCCCCTCTCTTCTGACGAGTTCGATTCCCCTCTCCAACAAAAAATGTTGTAAGAGAGGATTATGATTCTTCTCATGGATTTACCATAATGGCCTTGCAAATTGTCATTGCATATTTCGTGGTAGGTGTATTGTTTTGTGCTACTCGTCGGATGGTAGATTGTCGTTGCATACTAGTAACAAATATTCGTTCGAACCGGTTCGTGCTACTTATTAGGTGGATTTTATTATAGTTCAAATAATCTTGCGATTCAAGTATTCATTTAGTTCTCAAATTTTCATATGTACAAAAATATAAAATGTAACTTATATGTACAATAAGCCCCCTAAACTAATTTCGATAAGTTCTTCTTAAATTTCACGGTCATCCATCCTGCTGCTCATCTTTAATCTCGGCATTGATATATGTATTAACCTTATTAGCCGTTGTTAATCGTCCCGTTAACCATTTAATACCTTTCAAAAAGAACTAAAAATTTGACAAAAATAAATCACACAAATTCTATTAATTCCATTAGATTATCATGAACTACAAACTTTACACAGTTTTTAAATATTATGTACCGGCTTTTTTCAATCTTAGATGACAATAAAATTATTACTTGATTTTTTTCACAACATTTTGATGCAGAGCTTTTGCTCTACAATTATTGAAGTCTTTACACTATTAACCAAGCCCCAACCAATGGATTAAAAATGTAAACACCCTCCGCTTTACTATAAACTTTAAGCATTGTTGTACACCAGGAGAAATGGAATCTCATTCCCACTTTTATATAAACACACACTTTCACTTGTATATATATGCAACCCAAATTATACTACTGGATGATAAATCTTTATAAATGTTTTTCGCGGGGAACCATGAATCTAATCATCTTTGAAAATAACTTATCCAGACATTCGGTCAGGCATTTCTTTGTTATTCAGGCTAGTCCACATAATTTTTGGAAGCTCTATTGCCTTATTCCTGTACTTTCATATCCTCTTTGTTGTCATAAATCAAGAAATGGTTTGAAATAAACCAATATTCAAATATGATTTCAGCACTTGTATGTGCACCATGCAAATAGAACCTCATTCTCACTTTTCTTGTAAATGTGCATGTTCTTTCGGACCAGATTATACCCAGATAAGAAACTCTTTTTCGCCGAAAACCATGAATCACTGACCATGTCTACACCTATTTTCAAAAAAATTGAAGAAGATATACTGGGAATTTTAATTACGTGATTATTAAGAAGTGACCTATGCATATAGATGGTCATGATACAATTTATATAATATATAGTCATTCATCATGTATACAAGTTGTGTATGTGGATAGTGGATACCACCAGAGATGCAAAGGAGGATAGGTGAATGGATTCCATGACATACTTTACCTATGTGGATCTCCATGGTTCACCCATTTCAACATTGACATTCTACTAAATTATGATAAGGGACCATGAGAAACAGTATATCTGTTATCTATATTACATAAATATAAAGAATGCATAATAATATGTCATCTTGCACTATAAATTTGTGTGGCCTATTAGTTTAAGTTCTATTTGCCTCTTCTGATGTGGTGACAATTATATATGCCTCCCTCACAACTAGAAGGTGACTACAACTAGAGAATGCAGATTCCTTTGCATAGTGGTACATTTCTTTTTCAATACCCTTGATTCTTCACTTTTTCGCATAAGATAATGTGTAGAATGTGCAAAGTAAACCTCTTGGTGTGGATAATGAGCTCAATGTGAACCAATCTGACTTTTAGATCCACATTCTTCGTGGAGTTTCATGGCTTAAATAATGTTCTCCACTATGCAACTCAACTCTCATATGCATTAGCCAACAAGAGAACACACAAGAGAGATGACTTCTGTTACCAATCTTAACTTCAAAACTGAATAGTCAAACTCAAATTTCTAAACAAATTCCTAAAGTCTAAGATATACATTCTCAAACCAAAGTTTTGGTTCATACATTTGCATCACTTCAGTAAACTCAACTGCTTAACTAATTATGTTACAATATAATATGCAACTACAGATGAGACTACTTGCATTACTCCCTTGCTGATAATATTGTATCACTATATACAATAAGGTCATTTATAAAGCAACCTGTATAGAATGGTACCATCTCAATTATCTCTAATCCAAAATTTTGATATCAAAACAAACTCTCATGTCAATGTTAATATTAGGACTCCATAATTGCATTCTAACAATAAAGCATGTACAGGTCAAACTTACATTCACAAATATTTTTAATACTGCAGAAGGCTTAGGAAACTTTAATCGTTCTGTATCAACTACTTGGAAGTTACGACTAGTCCTCAGCAATAGTACAACATTAATAGATGTGCAACAACTCAGTAGGATGTTAAGAAACATTAAATGTAATGACTTCAATTATGAGCAATCAATAATTGTGAAGAATGATTTCAGAACCTGGGATTGTGAATGTACTGTGTAGGGTGATTGTTGGAGCTGCTTTCTTTGGACTCATCCTGTTCTGCATCAACTTTTCTATCTAATCATTCAAAGAAAACAAAATTTAGATTTACAATGCTTCTATATAACCATATTGTGTGCATCAGCAAGTCTAAATGTAGAAGTTGTGCCATCTAAATAACTTCAGCAGCTTGATCATTTTAGGTTAGCTCATCTAAACACTATTCTGTACAAACTGGGCCGAAAATGAAATCTATGGAACAAGTAATTAACATATATCACATATACAAAGGGCTTTCAGATCTCCTAATAATCTCATCTTTCTTACCTATTAAAATTCGTTCTACTATATCTTTAATATGTAAACAATATAGCCGTTAGTTCTGTCATGTGCCAGTTTTCTCAGAGTGTTCTAAATCCTCTTCCAGTAATCTTAGTGTTAAATATATGTCCTTGCCACCACAGTGTAGTAGTTGATTTTCTTTAAACATATATACGCAGTTTCTTATTCCAACTGAACTGAATCCCGCCACTTCCTTTGCACGACTCTTTTCCATGAGCTTTTTGACCCGAACAAGGCTCTCCCATCTGCCCCTTCTTTCATAGGCTTTGGCCAACACCATATAAGGAAGCGATGACTGTGGTTCCAATTCTAATATCCTCTCTGAAGCTCTTTCCATAAATTTTAAGTCATTATACATTTCAGAAGCATAAAGAATAGATATCCAGCCAAGGACTTTTCGCTCGAAAGGCGTTGTTTCTAATATATTTAGGGCATCCTCGAGATGACCTGCTCGGCCTATCATGTCCACTATGCAAACATAATGTTCGCTAACAGGTTTGACCCCATATTGCTTTTCCATTAATGCAAATATAGACATCCCTTCATCTACAAATCCGCCATAGTTGCAAGCTGATAAAACTCCAGTCATTGTGACGTGATCTGGTGGTGGGCCTCTTTCAAGTAATTCCTTGAAAAGTTCTAGTGATTCTGATACTTTCCCATTGCAAGTCAATCCCAAAATCATCGTATTCCAAGATATCAAATCTTTTAAACACATGTCGTCAAAGATCATTGTGGCAAAATCCATCTGTCCATATTTACTGTACATTTCTACTAGAGAGCTAGCAACAACATAATCTGAATCAAAACCTAATCTGACAACTAAACAATGAAACTGACTACCATGATCTATGGGATGAAGGACTGATGCGCAACTAATAACACAGCTGAGTGTGAACTCAGTTGGTTTGATATCCTTCCTTAAAGTCAAGACAAATAGTTCCAATGCAACCTCCTCGGATCCATTCCTTGCATAACTTGAAATCATTGAGTTACAAACTGCAGAATCCCACACGTGTACATATTCAAAGACATAGACAGCATCCTCCACTCTGTTGCATTTGGAGAACATGTCAATCATTGCACTCGAAACAATGGTATTCGAAAGAAACCCCAATTTAACAGAAATACATAAAATTTGCTTACCCATTCCCAAATCTTGCAAGTTGGAACATGCAGTTGAGACCATGGATATCGTAAACTCATCCGGAAAAAATATCTCTCTCAACGTACAAAAATGACTTAATGCCAATTCCTCCTGACCTGATTTACAGCACCCCGAGAGCAACGAGTTCCACGAAATAACATCCAACTCCTCCATACACAAAAACACTCCAAACGCATAATCCAGTAACCCAAGCTTTCCATACATATCAATCAAAGAATTCCCAACAACTACATTACACAAATCCACTCCACTCCTTATCATATTCCCATGAATTTCCTTACCCCATCTCCCACACCCAACACACGACACCAATATCGAATACGTAAACCCACTAGGCCTAACACCCTCACTCTGCATTCTCCTAAAAACCTCAAATCCACAATCTCCAAACCCATTCTCAACATACCCCGAAACCATACTGTTCCAACTCACAACATCTCGTTCAGGCATTTCATCAAACACCTTCCGTGCACTAACCAAATCTTGAAATTTAACAAAAACCCTCAAACAGATGTTCCAAGACACAACATTTTTCACTTCAATATCATCAAATGCTAGTAAAGAATCCTTAAAACTACCCAACTTAGAATAAAAATTCACACAATAGTTACCCTGAAAAGTATGATGATTTAATCCAATTTTTATTAAATGGGCATGTATAAATTTAGCTAAAGTTAAAGACTTTGAGTGTAAACAATGATTAATGAGGTGAGATACATAGGAAGATGATGATTTGTGGAGTGTGTGGCATTTTCTCAGAGACTGGTACATACATATATGATATCACACTATATATCATCCATCAAACATATGATATATTTGATACTAGTATGAACAATTGAACATATCATAACATAGTTTTTTTGTTTCTTTTTTTTCAAGCCTAAAACGTAAAATGTATCATAAAATATTTTTTGTAGCCCCTTATTTAATCATATTTTTAATTTTTTGCATTAAAATTTAAAATACGGGCAGCTTTTTTCAAAAAAACTAAAGGTATATTTAATTGATGAATTTATTAAGTAGAAAAATATACTAATTTTAATTCTTTTACTTTCATTGTTGTTATCAAATTTTAATTTGTTATTTATTCTGTATATACTCCTTCCGTTCTCTAATAATTTAGGAAACTGCTCTAAGTATACATTAACCTCGTTTCTATATTCTGCTGTCAACATTATATCATCAACAAAAGTTATACACGAGAGTGCATTAGTTTGTATTGTATATCACGAACGATTCCATACAAAATAAAACTTAACATCGATCATTGATGAAGGTCGAACTCAAATAGAAAAAACGAGTATATTTTATGGGTGTTCTTACACATGTTCGTCTCTCCGAATACATATTTTGTATTAAGCATGTGTTTATATTTGTGAAATTATTTTAGTCTTTAAATATTTCCAAATAACCACTCTCGGTGTAACGTCGTGAATTTTTTCAAGATCGATAAATATCATATAAAGATATTTATGACGTTTCCGATATTTTTTCATGAAACTGCGAATGAGATAAGTTGTCAAAATGTTTGATCGGTCGGGAATGTAACTCAATTGATTAGTCGATATATCAATAACTCTTCGTCTTCTAAATTCAATAACACGCTCCCATAATTACAGTGTACGACTAAGTAACTTAATATTATGATGGTTACTATAATTTTGAGTTTTGTCTTTTTTTTATAAAGAGCATTGTATTCCGCCAAATAATATCACACTTCAATTAACATCTCATTCAGGCCTACAGCTTTGTGGTTACCCATCATGCGTAATGATGCTTCCCCCTTCCGCTCTAATAATATCTTGACTCGGATTTAGCCAAAACCCGAAAACTTTCTTAATCCCAAATAATATATCTCCCTTTGACTGTATTTAATGATTTATGAAGATATCTACCTCACCTCGCTATAATATTTTCGTCATGCAATAAAACATAATCATCATCGTCTTTAATATATCATATATTGAACTAATATCTCAACATTGTCTATTACGTTTTTTTGCAAGTTTAAAAAATTCGTCAACCCGCATTCGTGTTGAAACATCTATTTAAATCATTATGGACCCAACATTTAGTTTTGCAATACCTTAGAGCAAGTCCAATGTAATGATACAAGTGGTGGCATTTTCATAATTTGAAATCAAGCGATAAAAATTTTAATTTCAAATGGATGCTATCATTAGATGCAAATATGCCTTTTTGGTTCTAAATTTAAAAATAAAAATACATTTATGCATTGATACCATATCATCAAGTAAACATAAATGATATGTATGTTGATAAATTTTAAATAATATTTAGAAGGAAAAGATAAAAACGAGTTAAATTTGAAATTATTTGATTTCAAAATGAAACTAATATTGGAGTTAAAATGTATTTTAACATAAAAACAGTTTTTAAATCAAATTATTATAATAATTATAGTCATTTTATATTTGGTATTGAACTTCCTCTTATAACAAAATGTTTTCATCCATTTGAAATAAAAATGCTCAAAAATCGTTTGCAAAAAATGAGCCCCGTTGATAATGTCCCTTGTACATTTGGGCTGCGGGATCTTAATGGGTCACAAATATGGACGTTTAGGTCCTTATTTTTTAATGGGTCCAATAAATGGGCCAACGGGGATGTCACTGCGACAAGCCCACAATTACTTTTTCCTAAAACTGATTCAAGTTGTGTTACTATCCTACTACCTTTATCTCATTTATTTTTATACATACGTTCGTTTCAAAAATAATAAAATTTTATAATATAAAAATCAATCGCATCCACTATTTTAATTCATTATACTCACTATATATATATATATTAAAAATTGATTGATTACAACCCTTTACATGTTTTTTTATCTTTTCACACTAAGTTATACTAGTTTAAAACGCGTGCGATGCACAAATTATTTTTAATATTATATAATTTTTGAATTTAATATGAAGTGAAAATTTTATGTTCTGAGTTATTTATTAGAATTTGAATTGACCGATCGACCAACTGACCAATTAGAATTAGAATAATTGGGTTGAGTTCTATGGAGTCCACCTTTTTATCGGAGTCCTCGGAGTCCATCTACGTTCTGCAAATAAAATATATGGTAAAACGTGTTATTTTGCAAAACATGTTACACAAATAGCATAACTTCAACAAAATCATGCAAATCTCATATATTTACGGTACAATATGTATGTTCTGCAATATGTTCTGCAACATTAACATTTATGTTCTGCAAACTAAACATGTTTTGTAGAATATATATTTTTGCAATGTTCTGCTTGTAAAATGTATGTAATCTACAAGATTTTTGATAGAATAGTGATGTTTGTCGAAAAATAATATGTTTTGCAATATTTTAAGCTATATTTTACTTGCAGAACATATATGGACTCCGAGGACTCCAATTAAAAGTGGACTCCATAGAACTTTACTCATATAGAAAGTTCCAAAATAGCACCTTGTAAATGTATGGCCCTCACCTAGCACATGCATAACACATATAATACATGCGTTATTTTTATTTAAAAAAATTAATATCAATATCATACTGCAGGGGTGCAAACCTAACAGATAGAACCAACAAACATGACAAAATAACAAAATTAACAGCACGTAGACAGTGAGGTAATACAAATATGCAATACGTCAAGCCCGTGCATTTTTGTAATGCGTTGGAATTCCAAACGCAAGTTATATATACAGTACGTTGACCATACTAAATTTTAGCTAACTACCACATTAACGTAAGTTTGGATTGCTTTTTGCATAATGCATGAGACAAATGCGTTATCAAAGTGCCATTAATGGGCCAACTTTGAGGATAGTGCTATTTTGGTCATTGCTCTTAAAAAATGTGCCAAATGGACCATAACCCTTTGATTTTGTTTTAGTTGGTTAAATTATATTTTAATTATAATTTTGTTTTAATTTGGGTCAATTGTATAATTTTTTTTTTAACTTGGATGACTAATATATATTATTCTTTTATCATAATTCAATAATATAATTTTTTAGCCGTATAAGAACGGGGTCTTTAAAAGATACGCATTACTGATTTGGGTATTTACAAGATACCCCAAATCCAAATGTGTATCAAGTATTTATAATATTACTACATAATACTCTAACAACAAATGCGTAACAAACAATACTTCAACAACAAATGAAAGTAACATCTGTCAAATGATTCAGAAACAAGGTTCATCTACAGACTTGAGGAATTAATTCACCGGAAGAAGTTCAAGAAATTGATCAAGCCTCAGTGATATAAATCAAAATTGTGGATTTAATCAAGTGATAGAGATCTTGTCAGGGTATCAGATAATTACAGAGATTTAATCTGAAGAAAATCAAGTTATCAAAGTCAAGACATGAAGAAACGTCATGAAAGTTAGTCACTCATGAACCAGACAGTACATCGAGTGTCAACATTGAAGTGGTGGAATTGATTCATTATTGACAGTGATTTTCAGAAGATTTTCAGAAGAATGGTTGTTGTTGAAGAGTAGTATTAATTCTCTATTAATTAATTAAGTCATATAGTTTAATTAAGAAAATAAATTATATCTGTAAAGATTAATTTATTTATTAATTGAATTAATTTATTAATTAATTCTGAATTAATATTAGAAATTTTCAGAATTGATTTTGAATTTATATTCAAAATTAATTCAGCAAGACAATCATTTGAACTAGTATGACAATCAATTGTCATACCGAAAGCATACCAGTTCATTCAATAGTCTTGCCGAAAGTCATGCTAGTTCAGGAGATAGTCATACCGATTGTCTTGCTAGTACAAATGATTGTCTCACCGATTGTCTTGCTAGTTCACCAGATTATCATGCCGATTGTCATGGTAGTACAACAGATTGTCTCACCGAAAGTTCTACCAGCTGTGGGATTGTCATGCCAGTTCATTTCAGTTCTGTTGATTATTATTTAAAAGACAGAAGCATCAGACATTCATATTTATTCACAACAAAAATCAACCAACCAAGAACAGCAGTCGCAGAACAAATATTTCATCTCTCTGCTGAATTCAAGATCATTCATTTCTAGTTTTAAAGTTAAATCCAAACAACTAGAAATCATTCTTTGTTCTTGTGTAACTATCTAGCGGATCAAAATCCCTAGAACTTAATCTTAAATTACGTTTAGCATTTGATTCTTTTTATTGCAAAAAATAGAAAAAGTTCATGTCGAATTTATTCTAGATTTGTGATAATTAATTTGAGATTAATCCCTTGTAATCGATACCGTTGTTGTAACACCTTTCAAGTTTAATAATATTTTTATTTAACTTGAATTTTGTTTCAATTTTTATTCCGCACTAAATTCGATTAAACGGTATAGTTTGTATTCAACCCCCTTCTACAAACATATTGGGACCTAACAATTGGTATCAGAGCCTTCTGATTAACGAACAAATCAAGATCCTAGACTTTTGTGATTTTTCAACTCCTTGAATTTTTATTTATTCAAAAATTCATAATGACTTCACAAAAAGTTGGAACCGTTAAAATTCCACTATTTGATAAAGAAAATTATATTATGTGGAAGAAGAAGATGCTTTTGTTTTTACAAGTTGCAAATCCCAAATATCTGAACTAGTTAAAGAAGGGTCCAAAAACTCCGATGGTTATTGAACCAGAGGTGATAGTAGATGATGTTGTGATTACCAAAGTTAGAACCTATGCAAAAGAGCCTGAGGATTTTTCTCCTGCTGAAAAAGAAGAAGCATCCAGCCTTCAGTTAATTTTAGTTGATTCCCTCGATCCCTTGATGAACAGACATGTGATGAACTGTAAAAATTCCAAACACATATGGGAAACTATTGAGGTGATTAATGAAGGCACAGAGGAAGTTAGGGAGAACAAGTTAGAGATCCTAACCTCTGAGTATGAACATTTTAAATCCAATCTAGGAGAAGGAATTACTAAAGTGTTTGAGAGGTACAATGCATTGATCAACAACCTGAACATAAATGGAAAATATTATTCAATCAGGGAGGTCAACAAAAAGTTTCTTTTAACACTGCCAACTCATCTTGAACATAAAATCACTGCCATAAGAGAAGCTAGAGATCTGAGTGGGATTTCTTTGGATAGACTCTATGGTGTGTTAAAAACCTATGAGTTGGAGCAGATTCAGCAGAAGGAAGTCTACGGGAAAGATAGAGTGGTCAGCACATCTACTGCTCTAGTAGCTGAAGGTCAACAACAACAACAACAATCTCAATAGTCAGAGAGAATGATACAGTATTCCAAGGCTGAGGAAAATATATTAGTAGCATAATATGATCCTCCTACTACAAATCAATCTAGTGATGATTTTTACTCCTTGGAAGAGCTGGATCAATTGGAAGATGAGTCAATGGCCCAGATTATCAAGAGATTCTCCAATGTCAGATTCAAGAGAAATCCCAAGTTCAAGTACAAGTCCAACTACAACAGATTCCAGTTTATAATATACACAGAGTTCTAGTTTATAACTGTATAAAAATATCATTGCGAGGTGATCTCATATATCTAACCTTGTCTCAATGTTTTTTCTGAAAATCTTTGTCATGCATAAGATAATCATTAACTAGATATAAGTTGAAAAGATGAAGTTACAAGATACTCCAATATACTTATATTTTTTCCGAATACTACTCGAACTACCACCATTCAAGCTATAATCAGTTTCAAAAGTTCATCACATGGATGAGACTACAAGATAAGACTTGAATAGATTCAATATTTGAAATATCATTCAAAAGAAATGAAGTTACGAGATACTTCATTAAGTCCTGATATATATATATATACACCTATATATATCTCATACTTTCCTTGAAAACCTCTATTATGAAAAGTATAAACAGAGTTATAATACCCAATGAATTTGGAAAGAAGAAAAACTTTGGCATAAACCCGATATCTTGTTGATCAGGCAAAGATACCCATTAAGTAACCTTTTATACTAGTAGATGGATGAATCCCCCACCGGTCATCACTCTGGCCGCATTAGGACCTTGTGCTGGACCGCCACCCGACCTCTTACGCGTTGATGGACTGCCACCCAACCACTTACACTTTAATAGACCGTACCCCGGCCTGTCGCTTATGTCGACTCATTTAGAAGGACTTCCCGAATGTTGGGCAAGTAATCAAAAGCTCTTTATCAAATCCGTAACCTCGTTGCAAATATAAAATAAACCACAGAGCCGGATCCCTTAAGTTTTGAATGAGTATTTAAATCCCCTTCGAAAGGAAGATCTTAAATTTGAAAATGAGTTTTGGGATCCGCTCTAACTTTTAAAATCATTTTGAAGACTCGAAAACATTTTTGAAAGCGTTTGGAATAAGGATGATTTGATAGAATAAATCAATTCCAAGATAATCAAAGAATATCTGAATATTATTCTATAAATAATATTCCAATAACGAATAGCTTTTATCAAAGCAAATGAAGTAAAAGTTTTGAAAATAACTTTCGGAAAATATTTAAGGTAAGAATGATTGACGATATCAATCATTTCTCTAATACTTGGCGAATAACAAATCATTATTCTTTAAGAAAATAAAGAATATTATTTAATAAAATAAACGAAGTCAATAGCCTTCGAATGAATATTCAAACTAATATTTACTTATAATTTAAAAATATCGAATAAACATTATTCGATTAATAGTTTTGAAAACTATATATATAATATACTCGGGAACATCTTCTCCTGGTTTAGAAAAATGTTAACATTTAGGTCCCCTATACTAAGGGTATATGCAAATAATGCTTATCACTAACATAGGTATTATGCAGTTTATAACAATTGAATCAACAATGAGATAGCAAGATTATGACACAGGCATGCATATATATATATATATATATCATGCTCCAATATATCGCAAGATTTGCTAATAACAATCATGCACTTATCACAAGATAATGCATATACATATTTACATCACTACAATAGTATAATGGGTAGAAAACTTGCCTGATTATTCCGGGGTAGACTTAAGTTTAGAGTGGATCCGATAACCTATGAACAATAACATAAGCTGGAATTAGACCACGGTCGCTTAAGAAACTAGTCAAAACTCACTCATACCCTAACGGTCGCTTATACACTTAACGATTTGCGTTAAGCGCTCGCATACCCTCAGCTCCACTAATTTTATTAAATTAACCATTACGAATTTTAAGGTGACTCTTTCGCGAATACTCTACCAACTGACCAATTAATCTTACGTAATTGTTTCGTACTCCAATTAGTCATTTAAGGACCTTAATCAAGGTTTCAAAGTAAAGCGAGGGGTAATGGTTTGCTCGCGAAACGCCGTTATTTAAAACAGCCGTTTCTCCTAAACCGTACATTGGATCTAAGAGAACCACATACCAAAACAAAGCTTACGACACAGTCTAGTTAAACATGGCAAGGTTACAGATTGGTCAGTGAGATTTCTGTCCCGAACACTAAGTACAAACAGTTGAATGAAAATGGGCATTACGACGGTTATGTTTACGCGATTCCCAAAATAATTACCACTCTAAATCCTCATCAATTCACTCCCATCCTCCAACAATTAATATCAAAACAAATACAACTTAAACAACTGCAAAATCAGTCCACACTCCAAGGTTTTACCAACTCATTTAATCAACTACAAATCCACCATTCAAAATCAACACAACTTCACAAAAATCACTACTAAGCGTGGATCTAACTATACATTTACCAATTCATTTAAAAACTCAAACAATCAAGCTTAGTGCTAAAGGTCAAGACGTTTTTATACCTTGATTTGTGAGTGAAAAGTTGCTAGGGAGACTTAAAACCTTGATCAATCCTTATACAAGCTTGGATCTCACAAACAATCAAGAAAATACAAAGTTAGATTTTGAAGTTTCTAAAAGTCCGATTGAAAGAACTGTACAAATGAGGGTCTTACCTTACTTATTTGGACGAGACTTGTGAACAAGAGTTGTAGGCCATCTCAATACCTTTCCAAAGAGCTATAGAACATAATATTTGAGTGAGTATTGAAGGAGATAAGACAATTTGAAGTTGCTGCTCTGGTTTTGGCCGAGAGCAAAGGAAGAAGAAGTGAAGTGAAAATATTTCTAGTTTGATTAAATGATTTGTATGGTTTTTATTGCTTGGTTAACAACTAACCTTGGTTTAGCTATAGTTTAAATGCTTGGCTAGAATTAATTCTTGACAAATATCTAATTAACCATGCTTATGTCACCATCATTACATCACCTAGTTGCCACTTGTCAAAATCCCATGGTTTGATGATGTCATAGCCCCTTGGCTTCTTGAACAAGCTTGTCTCTTGGTCGCGTATCTGTTTTACAGTTCGCTTAACTCTCGTTCTTGTTAATTGGTTGAGGGATCATATCCGGGATCTTATTAATTGGGCTTACCTGAACCTTTATTAATATCTTATATTCCTTTAATGATCCTCTGCTATAATCCTTAAATAAAAATCCTTTTAATTATGTTACCTTATACTTAATCCTTTCGGTATCTGATGGATTTTCGGGAAAAACAAAAGTGTTCGAATCCGAATTCTGACGACCTTCACATACACTCTTTTACTATATGGAATACTAATACGATCTCAGAATTTCCATAACAGTACTCCTATATAGTGTGGTCTGATAATTTTCCTTAATCAGCATCATCAACAAAAAGTTACTATTCATCAGGGTTTCAAATATTTCCAAAAATTGGGGTTATTACACCTATTAATTCTTTTTTCTTTCTAATTCTAATAATTCGTGCTCATGAACGTTTGCAATAATTACTGGTTATTGAACCCCATTCCCACATGTTTCTCTGTTCAATTACCCTAGTTTGTAATCGCTTCCAATCGCATTCGAGGCTCTTTAATCGTTTTCTTAATCTTCATGTCCATCTGCGAATGATATACTGAGACCATGGCGTATTCGATTCCTGACATTCTCAAAATTATACCAGAATTAAGAATTAACGAGAAAATCTCGACTGGATACGATTGACGCACAATCGTATCATCATACCTTAATTTCCTTAAATCACAGTCGAGTATATTTGTTGAGCAAAGATCTCTTACTATTTAGAAGAAAATACACTAACCTGGAGGCATCACCAACATGTTCTAACCCATATTATCATTTATTTTAGTTCTAGGGAGTTCTAATACGAAACTGACTATAATGCTCTTCCTTGACGTTTAGTCGCATATAACGCTTATTCTTTCTTTATGCCATACTATCAGAAAGTCTTCTTTGACATCTATGTCTCGTATCATATTCTCGGAGTAACTTAAATCCCTTGAGTTATCGTAGCCAAATTCCTATCTTTTAGTTCCGCCTTACTTAATGCCCGTTCACCTAGGAGTGGTATTTATTATTCTGGTTCGACATAATTTATCGTGTTCTGAAAACTTCTGTCAAATCTCAAAACAAATAATTTTGATCATTTACAATCAATTTCTGGACCTGATGACGTACCACCACTTTTTCAAATAGCACTAACCCACTTATTAGAAAAACTGTTTATTAATAAAAGAGAATGATTAGGTTTGGATAACCTATCGATAGTGATGCAATTAATGCTTTCCTCACCTTTAGTTATCAGGTGATTTCACTACGACGTCTCCTGGAGAAATGTATCCATCTAGCCTTTGATGTCCCGCCTTAATTCTTGGGTAAGTATAACATTTATTTACATATTTCTCCCATTTTCTCTGCATGTCTGGTCACTAGATATTTTCTTTCAGCCCTCGGTATTTAATCGTACCTCTGAGATGCATTCCATATCTCAATTTACAATTTTTTTCCTCAAACTCTTCACTTTACTCCTATCCCACATAATACCCACATCTTACCTATATCCTGGCATCTTATAAAGTTTCTTTATCATCCTTTTGATTCCACTTCCTTTCCTATTTCCATTCTTCATTCTCATAGCTTATTCAAAACTGAACTCTTGACATTAATACTCATTTTGATGTCATATCAAATTAGATATCAATACGAACTTTGATGCTCACAACATCCCATCTTGAATTAAACATCAATCATCTATATTAATAACACTTTCGATATTTAACAACAACCTAAGTATCAACATCAATCAGAAACTGAATTAAAACTATATCTCACATTTTATCCAAAACAGAAATACTGGGTAAATCATTTATTGTATGATTATCAAAACAATTTAGAAACACGACGTCCTTTAATAAAATTTATTGCAGATGATAAAATCTCTTTGATTGTCTAATAAAATCCTTATTGGTGTAGTTATTAATATCTTCTTTATTCCACCTCCCTTCTTCCTTTCCTTCCTTCTCTTTGCTCTATTTTAAATTTGTAGTTCTTGAGAACATTTCTCTCACTTGTCCATTCAAATAACTTTTTATTTCTCTTATCCATTATAAAGGGCATATTATCCAAGTAAAGCCTCACACACTTGCAGCAATTCCTGAATTCTACCGGTGTCCTTACTTCCTCCAAATTTCTCATTGCTTTGATTTTGGATTTGAAAGTCACATCAAAATTTGACTTAATCTAATTGGAATCGATTTCCATCTAACTGACCATTAATTGGTAAAATTAACCAATTATCTCACTTAATTGATCAATTACACCAAGTGATGACTAGCTAAATAAAATCAAAGACCAATTATATATAGTCAGATTGGCGGTAACAACCTCTTTCAAGAACCGAGATCACTATTATTTAGAGTATCAACAGGAATATCAACAACACCCGGAAGTATAATTTATATCTTTAAGAGTAGGATATTTTTCGAAAATTTGGGCAGCATCTCCTTTGTGTTATTGACTACCAGTCGGACTGAAGCCGACACCAACAATCAATTAAACAACCCACAACCAATCCACAAGTGTACCAACCAACTGCCATCTTCTAAACTCACCATTTCACCACCGCATATAATACTAGCCATTATAACCCATGTTTTTAATTCAACTTAAGATTATAGCGAACAATTCTTATTATACCATACCTTTTCTCATATCTTCTGATTATAACAGAATATCACTACTGAGTACAATTATGAATCATTCTAGAATTCTTCTAGTTCCTGTTTCAATTTAAGCTCTCTAATTAACAATTTATCCATCCTTGAAAACATACACTTATTCTTATTAGTCAACTTTTTTAACTTCTGATAACCAGCACGTGGTCTTAACCAACACTATTATAATCTTGTGAAAGAATTCATCATATCTAAAAAAAATTGTTGCAGTCAAACCACCATACCTTCATCTCCCCTTATGTCTTTCCATACCGAACCTTCTTTGCTGGCTCAGTTATGAGTATCAAATTTACCATAACTCATTTACTTAAGTGGAAAAGCCCAACCATTTCTTGAAGAACACACTCAAAGTTTATTTGTAGCTAGCACTTCTTCGATCTTGAACCTTCATGACAGTATCTCCCACATGATTGAGGTATGCTTCATCTTCACAATGTACTAATCGATTATCTGGTTATTATTAAGAATTTCTTTATTCACTTCTACTCTCCAATCAATTATTTGCCTTATCCGATATACGCAGCTTTACTTTCTTATTTCTCTAGTTAATTTACCTCATACGGTTCGCTAACTACTCCAATTCACGTCAAAATCTCATACTTGAAACATATCATGTATACAGATTTCTGCCTCGGATTTGATGTCCTCGTAACAACCACGTTATTGGCATAATGGTTCTTTTCTACACGTATATGTCCACCATTTATTGGCTTGCAATTACCCACACTCATCATATAGCTCCATCTGCTACACGGGTTCATTTCACTTTCTTTTGAAAATATTCAAAGAATAGACCTTACACAAGAAGGAAATTTATGTATATGATTCTGATTGGAAACCTTTTGTAAGGAATAAGAGTACAAGGAAACAATTGGAAGGATCCATGAATCAACAAATCATGATTGAAGAAGAAAGAATGAATAATAATTTAGATATGAATGAGACAACCATATTTGTACTCAAGATGACCAGTCTTTCATACTATATGGCATACAACACATGATTAGGTGGAGTCCCACCAGACTCTTTGTCATTTTGACAAAGCGTCACACCATAACACTGTTTGTCTCAATCAGAAAATAAGGCTTGAGAGGAAAATGATTTTGAATGGAATATAACAATTTTTTTATCACCTCATAGAGCTGATTATGAATGAAGTTCATACTTTATTCAAGATTCATAAGAACGAATGGTATTATATAAAAGAATGATAGCATTCGCCATCCACATTTCATCTATTTACAACTTTAACCTGATTCGATCAATATATTCCAATCCGAGTCATATATTAACCTTAGAAAGTTCTCTGACATGCCTTCTTAATTGATCATTAGAATAAATTCCCCTGTACTGGGTCTTGTATCTTTAGCGTCGCGCTTCCATATTTATAATTCGACTTTATTTGCAGTTTTACGAGATTTACAATCATAATTTCAAATTTCGCTTATGCTGCTGATCGTTCAATATATCGCCTCATTTGCTAATAACGTTCTTCCTTTAGGAAATTCTGGAAATTTCTCAATCTTCTTTGATCCTAGTCATCTTCTTTTAAATCGACGTAACCTTTGAACTCTAATAGTCTCAAATATTGGATGAATAGTTTCTACTTACATCGGTTCTGACATTTAAACTTATCAAGCAAGATTTGCACTCTTCTGTTAGAAACAATCAAATCTTTTCTGTAATAGCGGGTCCATTTGGCCTTCTAAATGAACCATACTAACTTCTTAAACCAGTATTCTTCTAGATAATCCAAGTCTTATAACAATCGAGAAACTCAAGTAGTAATTGGACAACCAAGTTTTTAAAACTTGTTTTATTCAAAGGATTTTTAGAAAAAAAAATATGTTAAGAAAATCTCTTTTGAAAACTGGTTTAAAATTTTGAAAATCATACACCTGATCGTCATTACTATATGAGTTGGTTGTCGTTCTTTTCAACCACTGCAAAGTACCAAATTAGGAACACAATCAGATAAAAGCTCATTCATTTCTATATATCCTCTATCCCTTGTTGGGTCCATTTTACCTTCATTGGTCGACAAAAATTCCAATTACCGTTGCGTATAATTTTATTCATAACTTCACTTGTAGTCTTTCATACCGGTAACACTCCCATCATCATTTCTTATGATTACTAGGTATAACAAGTCTATCCAGTAATCATTAAATTCATTTTATAAAACAAGGTCGACTAATATCACATCACATTACTACTATACGTGTCATGATTGATCATAACATCATCATCAATTCTAAGAAACTCTCGATATCCAATCTTCTCAAATTCCTTTAAAATCCATCTAGCTCACTTCACAAGATAATCATGGGTGGCATACTTACTAGTAGTTCTATATAACCTGGTAGCGGCTATCTTCCGGAACACACGCATCCTCACTCTAGGTTCTTTCTCACATTTCTTAATACCTCGTATACTCACCATATGTTGTAGCTCTCGAATCCATCCTCATAAGTGTTGTTACTTCATAAGACGAGTTTTAAACGGATGTTATAGAACAAGGTGTGGAGTAGACAGAAAATATGCACTCACAACTGAATATCCGGTAGAACCAGAATTAGCATGTGGGGGATTCTCGAATAGGTAGTCTTGCATCAGGGGATGTGATAGTAATGTTAGATATATTTGTGATGTCATGTCTAATAATGATTTGTGTTTAGTTTTCATATCTTGACTAATAGGACAAATCAGGACTTAACTGGAAATCAGTACTTATACCGAAGTCAGAACTTAAGTTATCAGAACTTAAGATATCAGAAGATATTTATCAGGAGATAATATCAGGACTTAAGAAGACTTTCAGATAAGGAAGGCGGCTGATTGAAAGGAAAGAAGATCAAGACTAAAACAAGAAGAGATATGCATGGAGAAGAATTCTATGAAGAATAGAAGACTTGGAGGAAAATATAACTAGTTGATATATTTTAGGATACAGAATCATATTCGATATCAATTAGAAGATTATCTTGTAACTGTGTGCCTATATAAACACAACATAGGGTTTACACTATATGTGTTATCATTATCGAGAATATTATTCATTGTAGCCCTAGCAGCTCTCGTGATATTTATTCATCACTGAGAGAGGACGGTTCCATTGCAATATTGTTTTATCAATAAGATTATTCTTTGTTACATACTTGTGTTCTTAATTCGATTTGATTGTACTATACACTGTATTCAACCCCCTTCTACAGTGTGTGTGACCTAACAAGTGGTATCAGAGCCTATTTATTAACACATATACAGTAAAGATCCAAAACAATCATGTCTGAAGAAGAACAAACTCCAACCAAGCCCACCAAAACGGAAGAAACTCCAAAGACTCAAATCCACAGTCGATATGAGACTATTAGGGTTCCCATGATGAGACCTTCTGAGTATCCCATATGGAAAGTGAGGATGACTATGTTTCTGGAAGCTACAGATCCAGAATACCTTGACAGAATTAAAGAAGGACCACATAAGCCAACCAAGCTCTCTGTTGTAGTTGCAGATCAACCAGCAAAGATCGTACCAAAGGAGAAAAGTGAATATACAGCTGAAGATATCTCATCTATTGCCAAGACTGCAAAGGTAAGGCATTTGCTGTATAGTGCCATTAATAATGTCATGTCAAATAGGGTAATCAACTGCAAGACTGCAAAGGAGATATGGGATGCCTTGGAGACAAGATGTCAGGGAACTGATGCATTTAAGAAGAACAGAAGGACTATACTCACTCAAGAGTATGAGCACTTTGACTTAAAACCTGATGAGTCATTAACTGGTTTATATGACAGATTTGTCAAACTCTTGAATGATTGTCACTGGTGGATAAGGAATATGATCTTGAAGATACTAATCTTAAATTCCTTTTAGCTCTTCCTGAAACTTGGGATTTAAAGGCAACCACTATAAGAGATAACTATGCTCTTGATGAAACTACTCTTGATGAAATTTATGATATGCTCAAAACTCATGAATTTGAGATGGATCAAAGAAGCAAGAGACATGGGAGAAAGTAAAGAACATTTGCTCTTAAGGCTGAGGAGGAATCCCCCAAAGTGGTTGTTGTTAGGGCGAAAACACGCACTAATATTCACGCAAGTATACGCGTTCGCAAGTAATATAGAATACTTTCTAGTTCGTTCCCTCAGAGACTCAGACTAAATTATTGTCTAATTAAACTCACTCACCAATGTATGATTACTTCTCAATGTTAAGATAATAACACTTAAAATTGTTGATTAAATATTAACTATAATTAACTACTTAATTAACCACTTAACTATCACTTCAAATTATCAATAATAAAACACTCATGAGATCACAACTTCATTATTACTTCCTTCTATAGCCATTGTTATTACCTTTAGCATGTGACAGTGATGACATTAATCGAATAACACGAAACTGATAAAAGCCAACTTTCATTGTACTAATACCATTCTACCAAGCATCCACAATTAAGATAGAAGTTGAATAGTCATCAATTATGTTGAGTTCCTATATGTCTACAGAAATTGACAACACAACGATTTAAGCACAAATTATTCCTTTTGATTACATAGGGCAAATAAAACTATGAGAGTTACCCACTAATCATGCACAACGTACATGAACCTATGCTAGCATGGCAAGTTCTAAATCTCAAGATCCACTGTCGCTTCACAAAAGATTAACACCCTATCTTATATGTTCGCGACGCACATAAGACGAATACGCACAACTAATACTAGATATCATGCAATCATCACACACTAAAGTATTAAACAATTAACTAAAGAATTCCATAATAAATCCATTGTAACCCCATGATCACGATTAGCCCATAATAGAACTCATCTCCATCATGGGTTCATATGAAATCATGATAAACAAATACAAGAAAATAATAACTAAACTAATTATATTAAAACAGAGTACGTCACAAGAGTAAATAAGTCAAAGCAAGAAAACTAGCATCCCACGTTACAACGAAACAAGAATCACAAGAATATATGCTTCCTCTTCGTTGCGGTGTGCTAAATCGGTCTTCTTCCTTATCTCCTTCGCTTCTTGCGTAAAACACAATCTAAAACATAATCTCCTTAATACTCTCCATGAAAACGTCTCAAATCTACCTATATAATAGTCCCATAAAACTCAGATTACCTAGAAGTTGGAAGCCACACAGAAGTAGAAGTCTAAAATAATTCAGCTTTTCCCCGACCTTGCGCGGCCGCTCAGCATTTCTGCACGGGCGTGCAGGCTGCTGCGCGGCCGCTCAGCATTGCTGCGCGGGCGCGCAGGACCCTACTGGAAAAATTCCAAGCTTGCTCCGTTTCTTCGCCGTAATCTGCCCATTCCTTTCCTCTCGCAATGGTGAACACATGCCAAGGCTTATTCTTGATGATTCCTCCCCCGAAATGCAACTAATACCCTGAAATGCATAAACACTAGAAAAACGCATTAAATACACAAAATACTTGATTTCAAGACACCAATTTAAGCCATTTTAAGACGTTCTAAGTGGTATAAAATGCCACTTATCACACCCCCAAACTTAAATCGATGCTTGTCCTCAAGCGTCACAGACTCAAAACAAATAAAAATATGCATGAATGCAATCTATATGAAAATGCAACGATCCCCCTTACTACAATTAACCAACCAAATTGTCACATCTCAACGAATGCAGTTAGACATCTAAAGATCAATAAACTCATGCAACCGGACAAACAGCCAGAAACGTGGTGTGTGCAAATGCTTAATAGATATGCTTCGGAACTAGACCAATTACTATGACCAGACTATCCTCAAGGCAATCCTACGATTATACAAAAAATAAAAATTCTAGGCACAAAGTGATATACAACACTACAAGAACTCTGGAGCTTACTACGGAATTGTGCTTTTTATTTACAACTCAAATGCTTATTTGACCGTGCAATGAGTGAGGTCCACAAAAGACTTATACAATGGTATCCATGTAACGAGCGTTAGGTTAGCGGATCCCAGACTCTAAAAGCCTTAGGTCACTAGGCACAAAGTCCCCTAAGAACTTAATAACTCGAATACCAAAGAGCCCACTCTTGATCAATTATGCAAATTTTTTTTTTCATAACTTCTGAGCAAGTGCGTTTCGCTCCATCTTACTCAACCCTAGACTACTCGCAACATAAGCGAGCCGGCTACTAGCCATTTAACGCCTAGCCACAACTAGCAACAACTTCCATATTTTTTTCTCCAAAACAATTTTCTTTTTCATGTTTTTATCACTAAGAACCTATAATCGAATTCTAAGCATAATAAATAGATTGACCTTGAAAACAACCAAATCATAACAACAATCTAGCCCTTACGCATTCTTTAAGACTCAGTGGACTTACAATTGTTTCTAGCATGCAATTCAACCTACACAACTTAATATCACTTTAATGCTATCACTACACTCGCATCAATATCACAATTCAGTCGATAAATCATTGCAAAAGGGATCATAGTAAATGCATGAGCTACATGACATTCATAAAAAAAACTATATGGCATAAATTATGCAACTATATGAACTAACTATCATGAATATGCAACTAAATGACACACACACAATATTCCTTTAACTACCACCCCCAAACTAAAAATCTTCACTGTCCTCAGTGAAAGTAGTAGAAAGGAACACAGGGTATACCTACTCGGAGTCATCATCATCACCCTCAGCGGGTGGAGTATCAGGCGGCGGGTATGCAGAGTCCTCACCAAAAACTGGCCACTGAATATCAGCTCCAAGGCCTCGAAAAGCAGTCCCTAACGCAAGGGTGAGCTCCTGAGCAAACCTACTCTGTGTCTCATACATGGCATCCATCCGCCGTGAAAGCCTCCTATACTGGGCATCACCCATCCCAGCACCCTCCTGAGCTCTCGACGAACCAGCCTCACCACGCCCTGGCCTAGCCATAGTAGCACCTCGTGCTGGACGCCCTCCTAGAAGACGATAACCCAGCCCATGCTCCTCAGGCTCACCACCGGTCCACTCCTGCATCCCATTCAGAGTGCCAGAATCTATCGGAGCTGCTGGCAACTGCAACTGCTCATGAGCCGGCCAGTTCACTCCCACTGCTCGGCATAGCTTCGTAACCATGGATGCATAAGGGATGTTCATATGCTTTGCTCCCCTCAAAAACTTCAGAATTCCTTGGTAGATAAACTCACCAAGGTCCACATAGTATTCCTCATTCAGAATTCCCCACAACAGCTGTGCTCTCTCAACTGTGACCTCGTGTGCATGTGAAGAAGGCAAAATATTAGCACATATAAATACATTCCATGCACAGGCATACCTGTTCATGGCGATCGCCGGAAAGTGACGATACTCATTATTGGCTGGACTGCGGTTCCAAACTGTGCCCGGTCGACAGAGAGTCGCACAAATCAAATCCAAGTCAAAATCCTCAGCAGTCTTTTCATTCCAGTTCTCCTCCTCGGGCTTCCTCTCTCGCTGTCCAATCACACGGCGAATCGCCGCAGGATGATAATCAACCGTCAGCCCACGGACTACAGAAAACCCATTCTTTTCAGCCTTCGCGTTCGCGTAGAACTCGCGAACAACGCTCATCGGTACTGCTTCGGGTGACTCACAAAAAGCTATCCACCCCTTCTCTGCAATCATGGGCAACAACTCACCATCCCTCCCTGATGGTAAAAACCCCCTCTCCTTCAGAATCGGCTTCCCCAACAGCCTAGTGTACTCCTCCTCCGCAGCTCTGTCAGTTAATCGAGGCCTTGCAGCAGTTCCCCTCGAAGAATCAGCAGTAGGAACTGTGCTGCTGCTGTCAATAGTGCGTGCTCTCTTGGGTGCCATTGATTCGTGAATAGAAGTGTGTAAGAACTGAATTTTGATGTTTGTGAGAGGGTTTAAGTGTAGGAAGTTTTGTGGGAGATATGTAGGATAGGTGTATGTATATATAGGGTGTGGATTAGATTAGGGTTTGGTAATTAAGGGATAAAATCATGGGGTAGTGGGAACAATTCGTGGGTTTATGGGCTAAAACTATTTTTGTGTTTTTATTTTTTTTATTTTTTTTTCTGAACTGCAAAAAATTTTCTGGAACTCGACCCCTGCGCGGCCGCTCAGCATTTCTGCGCGGGTGCGCAGCAAGCTGTGCGGCCGCTCAGCCTAGCTGCGCGGGCGCGCAGAGGGTCTCTGGGAAAAAAATTTTTCAGCCCCTGTTTTCTGATTTTTTTGTGTTTTTGGATAGGTTATTAACTTCTAAGGGTTCCTGTAACAACAATTCATGGGTTGCCTCCCACGCAGCGCTTCTTTTTCGTCATTAGCTTGACGTTCCTTACCTTTCTCAAGTAGTCAACAAAATGGCACTAACCACCTCTCGGTTTGCCATGTCCCCATAGTAGTACTTCAACCGCTGACCGTTAACCTTGAATGCTTGGTCCGAATCATTCTAAAAAATTTCCACCGCTCCATGTGGAAACACAGTTTTGACAATAAAAGGTCCAGATCACCTTGATTTCAACTTCCCAGGAAAAAGTCGGAGCCGAGAGTTGAATAAAAGAACTTGTTGCCCTGGCACAAATAACTTAGGATGTAGCTTCCTATCGTGCCACCTCTTCACCTTTTCCTTATACATTTTGTTATTCTCGTACGCTTGAAGTCGAAATTCATCAAGTTCATTAAGCTGAAGCATTCTTTTCTTACCAGCTGCATCTAAATCCAGGTTCAATTTCTTCAATGCCCAGTAGGCCTTATGCTCAAGCTCCGCTGGTAGATGACATCCCTTACCGTACACCAACTGAAACGGTGACATCCCTAGTGGAGTTTTGTATGCTGTTCTGTAAGCCCAAACAGCTTCATCGAGCTTTAAAGACCAATCCTTCCTTGACGGACAAACAACCTTCTCTAGAATGCGCTTTATCTCTCTGTTAGACACTTCCGCTTGACCATTTGTTTGCGGATGATAGGCAGTAGCTACTCGATGATTCACATTATAACGCTGCATCATAGAAGTGAACTTACGGTTGCAAAAATGTGATCCTTCATCACTTATGATTACCCGAGGTGTTCCAAACCTTGTGAAAATTTGCTTATGAAGAAAATTTAGTACTCCCTTTGCATCATTTGTCGGTAAAGCTTTAACTTCGACCCATTTCGAGACATAATCGACTGCCAGCAAGATGTACTGATTATTGCAAGATGAGATAAAAGGCCCCATAAAATCGATTCCCCACACATCAAAGACCTCGACTTCAAGCATCACATTTAATGGCATCTCATCCTTCCTTGACAAATTTCCCACTCTTTGGCAACGATCACACCTTAAAACAAACTGATGAGCATCCTTGAACAAAGTAGGCCAGAAAAAGCCTGCTTGCAGAATACGAGCTGCCGTCTTCTCACCTCCATAGTGTCCACCATAAACCGTGGAATGGCAGTCTCGTAATATCCCCTCCGTCTCACAGAACGGGCTACATCTCCTGATGATCTGGTCAGCTCCCTGTCTAAACAAATATGGTTCATCCCACATATACCACTTCACCTCATGCAGAAACTTCTTCTTTTGCGCGGATGTCAAATTAAGAGGCATTATATTGCTGACAAGATAGTTTACAATATCTGCAAACCATGGTTCTTCCTCCTAAATTGCAAACAACTGCTCATCCGGAAAAGATTCATTGATTAACGTCCTATCTTGTGAAGTAGAATCGGGATTCTCCAACCTAGAGAGATGGTCAGCTACTTGATTCTCGGTACCTTTTCTATCTTTGATCTCTAACTCAAATTCCTGAAGTAAAAGCACCCAACGAATGAGTCTCGGCTTCGAATCCTTCTTAGAAACCAGATAGCGAATAGCCGCATGATCAGTGAATACTGTTACTTTCGTACCAAGCAGATAAGATCGAAATTTCTCAAAGCCAAAGACTATAGCCAAAAGCTCCTTCTCAGTAGTGGTGTAGTTCAATTGGGCACCATTTAAAGTCTTACTCGCATAGTAGACCACATGGAAGAGATTTTTCTTGCGCTTTCCCAGAACTGCACCTATCGCATAATCACTCACATCACACATCATCTCAAACGGTTCTGTCCAATCTGGTGCTGTAATAACTGGTGCAGTGATCAAACTCTTCTTGAGAGTCTCGAATGCTGCCAAACATTCATCATCAAATTTGAAAGGCACATCTTTCTCAAGCAAATTGCACAACGGCTTAGATATCTTTGAAAAGTCCTTGATGAATCACCGATAAAAACCCGCATGACCAAGAAAACTACGGATTCCTTTCACAGAATTGGGTGGGGGAAGATTTTCAATGACTCCCACCTTGGCCTTGTCCACCTCCAGACCCTTGCTAGAGACCTTATGCCCAAGGATAATGCCTTCACGCACCATAAAATGACATTTCTCCCAATTAAGCACCAAATTAGTTTCCACGCATCTTTTGAGTACGGCGCGCAGATTATTCAAACATTCATCATATGAGTGTCTAAAGACGGAGAAGTCATCCATGAACACTTCGACGTTATTTCCAATCATGTCAAAGAATATAGCCATCATACATCTCTGAAAGGTGGCCGGGGCGCCACATAACCCAAACGAAACTCTACGAAAAGCAAATGTGCCAAATGGACAAGTGAAGGTAGTCTTTTCCTGATCCTCTGGTGCAATACAAATCTGATTATACCCGGAATAACCATCCAGAAGACAAAAATACTCATGTCCCGCCAATCTGTCAAGCATTTGATCAATGAATGAAAGAGGAAAGTGATCCTTCCTTGTGGCTTTGTTCAATTTCCTATAATCCATGCACACTCTCCATCCTGTAACTGTTCGAGTAGGGATGAGCTCATTCTTTTCATTTGCGACCACAGTGATACCTCCTTTCTTAGGTACACATTGTACGGGGCTCACCCACGAGCTGTCAGAAATAGGATAAATGATGCCTGCATCTAGCCATTTCAGAATTTCTTTCTTCACCACCTCCTTCATGATCGGGTTCAGTCTTCGCTGCTGTTCCACAGTTGGCTTACTACCTTCCTCTAACAGAATTTTATGCATACAATAAGAAGGACTTATCCCCTTGATGTCTGCTATGGTCCATCCTATAGCCGATTTGAATTCTCTCAAAATCCTTAAGAGCTTGTCTTCCTCACTACCTGAAAGGTCAGCTGAAATAATAACAGGTAACGTAGATGAATCACCTAAAAAAGCATACCTCAAGTGTTCAGGTAGTGGTTTGAGCTCCAAGGTAGGTGCTTCCTCTATTGATGGTTTGAGCTTCCCTTCAGCATTCTTAAGGTCAGAAGTACCAAGAGATTCAAATGGTATGTCCAGCTTTTGCTTCCAGGGAGAAGCGTTCAGATATTGTAATTGCTCGTTGCTATCTTCATCATCACTGTCAAATTCCCCCACTAAGGCCTTTTCCAATGCATCAGACATTAGCATGTGCTCGAGTTCCGAAGTAACCGCGGAATCAATCACATCCACTTTTAAGCACTCATCATCTTCTGTAGGGAATTTCATTGCCTTGAATACATTGAAGGTCACATCCTGATCTTGGACCCGCATAGTAAGTTCCCCTTTTTGCACATCTATCAAGGTACGGCCAGTAGCCAAGAAAGGCCTCCCCAAGATTATGGGAATCTTCTTATCTTCCTCAAAATCCAGAATAATAAAATCTGCTGGAAAGAAGAGCTTATCCACCTTGACGAGCACATCCTCAACTATGCCCCTTGGGTAAGTAATGGAACGGTCCGCCAATTGTAGCGACATGTATGTGGGTTTTGGATCAGGCAGATCCAGCTTCTTAAAGATCGACAAGGGCATCAGATTAATGCTTGCTCCCAAATCACAAAGGCACTTGTCAAAAGTTAGATTGCCAATGGTGCAAGGAATGGTGAAGCTTCTTGGATCTTTCAGTTTTGGTGGTAACTTTTGTTGCAGAACGGCGTTGCATTCTTCCGTGAGAGCAACGGTTTCAAGGTCATCCAGTTTCACCTTCCTTGAAAGAATAGTCTTTATAAACTTCGCATAACTAGGCATTTGTTCCAGAGCCTCAGCGAAAGGTATATTGATGTGAAGTTTCTTGAACACCTCCAGAAACTTCCCAAACTGTCTATCCAGCTTTTGTTGCTGCAATCTCTTAGGAAAAGGTGGTGGAGGATAGAGCTGTTTCTCCCCTGTATTAGCCTCAGGCAGAGTGTGTTCAACAGTAGTCTTCGTTGGTTCCGCCGCTCTCTCCTTTTGCTTAGATTCTTCATCTCTAACTTCAGCTTCGACTTCTTTTGCCTTATCAGCATCAGCTACTTTTCCAGACCTTAAGGTAATAGCCTTGACTTGCTCTTTAGCTTCCTTCCTGGCTGGTACTTCCGTGTCATTGGGAAGAGTGCCAGGTTGATGATTGAGCACTGCATTGGCTAATTGACCGATTTGATTTTCCAAGGTCTTGATAGAAACCGCCTGACTCTTGCACAACAGCTTAAGTTCCTCAAAATCAGCACTAGTAGGTGCAGCTGCACTTCCCTGTTGAGGATATGATTGCCTTGTAGCATACTGCTGTGGTTGCTGGAATCCAGGTGGGTTAAACTGTTTACTCACCCCTTGCTGATATGGTGGCTGAATAGCATTCTTATTATTCCCCCAGCTGAAATTTGGATGATTTCTGTTATTAGGATGATAGGTCGCTGGCACAGGCTGCTGTTGTCGCTGATAATTATTCACATACTGAACAGATTCGTTGACAAGAGAACACTGATCCGTAGCATGAGAACTTGCACAAAGCTCACAAACCATAGCTATTTGATTAACTCCATACGTAGCCAGAGAATCAACCTTCATTGATAGCGCTTGGAGCTGGGCTGCAATAGCGGTGGCTGCATCAACTTCCAGAATACCTGCTACCTTGCCTGACGTCATCCTCTGAGTTGGGTTTTGATGCTCATTTGCAGCCATCGTCTCTATAAGATTATACGCCTCAGTATAGCTTTTAGCCCATAAGGCGCCTCCAGCTGCTGCATCGAGCATGGGCCGAGATTGGGCCCCCAAACCATTATAAGAACCAGTGATTACCATCCAATCCGGCATTCCATGATGTGGACATTTTCTCAACATTTCCTTGTAGCGTTCCCAAGCTTCGCACATAGATTCTGTAGGTTGCTGCGCAAACTGAGTAAGAGCACTCCTCATAGCAGCAGTCTTTGCTATTGGATAAAACTTCACCAGAAACTTTTGCGCAAGATCTTGCCACATAGTGATGGACCCAGCTGGTTCAGAATGTAACCAGTCTTTAGCCTTATCCCTCAGTGAGAATGGGAAAAGCCTCAACTTTATAGCCTCATCAGTCACGCCATTATACTTAAAAGTGCTGCAGATCTCGACAAAATTTCTTATGTGCATGTTGGGGTCTTCAGTTGCCGCTCCTCCAAAAGAAACAGAATTCTGCACCATCTGAATAGTGCCCGGCTTGATTTCAAAGGTGTTAGCTTGAATAGCCGGATGAAGGATGCTTGACTGAATATCATCGATTTTAGGCCGAGAAAAATCCATAAGAGCTGGATCAGCTTGAACAATACGATCTCCCATGTTTACTGGTTCTTTCTGCTCAGTCCCTGAATCCGAATCCTTAAAATCTAACTTCTCCGGAATATCAAGAACTTCGTCTGTTTCCTCAGTTGTATCTAAAGTCCTCTTGCGAGCACGAGAACGAGTTTGCATAAACGCTTGCTAAAGTACCTGAAACACAACCGAAAAGAGTAAGTAACTTCTACGTCCTAATCACTGAGTCCTAATGACCAATGATGGTAAGTACATAAACTAAACAAATACGCCGAGTCCCCGGCAGCGGCGCCAAAAACTTGTTAGGGTGAAAACACGCACTAATATTCACGCAAGTATAAGCGTTCGCAAGTAATATAGAATAATTTCTAGTTCGTTCCCTCAGAGACTCAGACTAAATTATTGTCTAATTAAACTCACTCACCAATGTATGATTACTTCTCAATGTTAAGATAATAACACTTAAAATTGTTGATTAAATATTAACTATAATTAACTACTTAATTAACCACTTAACTATCACTTCAAATTATCAATAATAAAACACTCATGAGATCACAACTTCATTATTACTTCCTTCTATAGCCATTGTTATTACCTTTAGCATGTGACAGTGATGACATTAATCGAATAACACGAAACTGATAAAAGCCAACTTTCATTGTACTAATACCATTCTACCAAGCATCCACAATTAAGATAGAAGTTGAATAGTCATCAATTATGTTGAGTTCCTATATGTCTACAGAAATTGACAACACAACGATTTAAGCACAAATTATTCCTTTTAATTACATAGGGCAAATAAAACTGTTAGAGTTACCCACTAATCATGCACAACGTACATGAACCTATGCTAGCATGGCAAGTTCTAAATCTCAAGATCCACCGTCGCTTCACAAAAGATTAACACCCTATCTTATATGTTCGCGACGCACATAAGACGAATACGCACAACCAATACTAGATATCATGCAATCATCACACACTAAAGTATTAAACAATTAACTAAAGAATTCCATAATAAATCCATTGTAACCCCATGATCACGATTAGCCCATAATAGAACTCATCGCCATCATGGGTTCATATGAAATCATGATAAACAAACACAAGAAAATAATAACTAAACTAATTATATTAAAACAGAGTACGTCACAAGAGTAAATAAGTCAAAGCAAGAAAACTAGCATCCCACGTTACAACGAAACAAGAATCACAAGAATATATGCTTCCTCTTCGTTGCGGTGTGCTAAATCGGTCTTCTTCCTTATCTCCTTCGCTTCTTGCGTAAAACACAATCTAAAACATAATCTCCTTAATACTCTCCATGAAAACGTCTCAAATCTACCTATATAATAGTCCCATAAAACTCAGATTACATAGAAGTTGGAAGATACACAGAAGTAGAAGTCTAAAATAATTCAGCTTTTTCCCCGACCTTGCGCGGCCGCTCAGCATTTCTGCGCGGGCGCGCAGGCTGCTGCGCGGCCGCTCAGCATTGCTGCGCGGGCGCGCAGGACCCTACTGGAAAAATTCCAAGCTTGCTCCGTTTCTTCGCCGTAATCTGCCCATTCCTTTCCTCTCGCAATGGTGAACACATGCCAAGGCTTATTCTTGATGATTCCTCCCCCTAAATGCAACTAATACCCTGAAATGCATAAACACTAGAAAAACGCATTAAATACACAAAATACTTGATTTCAAGACACCAATTTAAGCCATTTTAAGACGTTCTAAGTGGTATAAAATGCCACTTATCAGTTGTCTCAAAGAAAGGCAAAGGAAAGGCTCTCATCACAAAGTCTGATACTGAGTCATCAAGTTCTGATAATGATGAGGATTCATAAACTGAAAGTCCATCTGAGATGGATGCTGATGAAGAGATGATGAGATTGTGTGCTCTTATGGTGAAGGGTATCACAATAATAGCCTACAGGAAATTCAGAAGGGGAAAGAAGTTTTCCAGGAAAAGTGGAAGTTCTGATAAGAAGGGATTCATAAAATCTGAAGGTAAAGCAGGAAAGTCTGACATAGGAGATTACTCAAATATTAAATGCTACAATTATGGTGAGAAAGGCCACATATCTCCTAATTGCAAGAAAGGAAAATGTGACAAAGGCAAGACACTTGTCACAAAGAAGAAAAGCTGGACAAACACTTCAGATTCTGAAGATGAGGTGAACTATGCCTTGATGGCAAATACTGATAGCAGTACTGATGATGCTGAGTTAAAGGAACCTCAAACAACTTATGCTTTTCATACTGATGATATTACTGAGTTGGGATCTTATTTAGCTATAAAGATCAGACTTTAACATGTGAAAGGTTAACTTCTGAAAATCTGGCTTTTAAGAAAAGGAATGACTATTTAGAAAAGGAGTTAGTAATGTTCCATCAAAATCAGAAAGAAAGAGATGATGCTTTTTATGATAGAGATGAAGTGTTAAAATTGAACCAATCTCTAAAAACTGAGTTAGAAAAAGAAAGAGAGATTATCAGGACTTGGACTAACTCTGGCAGAACAACTCAGAATTTGCTAAGTAGTGGAAACCGGAAAGAGGGCTTAGGTTATGGAGATGATAAAAGTGAAATAGGAACTGAACAAATTAAGCCAATTATTGTTAAACATACTAATAAGCAAAAGGTAAATCCTGATAAGTTTATAGCAAAAACTGTAAAGTCTGATTCTGAAAAGATGAAAGATACTGAGACAGAAGTTAAGGCATAGTCAACTTCTGATAAATTAAAACAAGATAAGCCAACTGAAATTAACATAGGCTTAATGACAAAGAAGCAGCTTAAGTATAAGCTGAAAGAGATTAAGAATGTAAACAAGGTAAAGCCGCCTAGGAAAAATAGGAATGGAAAGGAAGGTGTGAATAAAAGCAATAATTATAAGGCTGTTCCTAATGCTCCTAGAAAGAAATGCTATAACTGTGGAAATTCTAACCATCTGGCTTCTTTTTGCAGGAAGAATAAGAATATAAACTCCTTACCTTCAAAGTCAAGAGTTAAAAGTCAGTCTGTTAGGTTTAAGCCACAAAATCCTTGTTTTCATTGTGGTAGTTTATGACATTCCATTTATACTTGTAAGGAATATCATAGTTTGTACTATGATTATTATCAAATAAAACCTTCTTTGAAGAAAGTTGCTATAATTCCTTCTAGTGTAAGTTCTGATGCAAAGTCTGATACTGTAAATTCTGATGAACAACATGTTAGTATAAACTCTGAAATTAAATCCGCTGCAAATGCTGACAAACTTAATAAGGCCAAAGGATCCAAGCAAGTCTGGGTCCTTAAAACTAATCATTAGTGGTCTTTGTGATTACAGGGCAATAGGAAAAACATCCTAGTTCTGGACAGTGGATGTTCATGACATATGACTGGAAATAAAGCCCTGCTATCAGACTTTGTGGAGAAAGCTCGCTCAGGAGTTTCTTATGGAGATGGCAACATGGGAAAAACTCCGGGATATGGCAATATCAATCTTGGGAATGTTATCATTGAAAAAGTAGCTATAGTCTTAGGACTTAAACACAATCTGCTGAGTGCAAGTCAAATCTGTGACAGAGGTTATCATGTGGATTTCTTTGAAGAACACTGTGAAGTTGTAAGCAAATCTATAGGCAAAGTTGTTCTAAAGGGATACATGCATGGTAACATTTATGAAGCCAAGCTTTCAACAAGTTCTGATGGTTCTGCAATTTGTCTGTTAAGCAGAGCATCAATTGAAGAAAGCTGTGATTGGCACAATAAACTCTCTCATTTAAATTTTAACAATATAAATGAACTAGTGAAGAAAGATCTTGTGAGAGGACTGCCAAAATCAGTATTTGCTCCCAATGGCCTCTGTGATTCATGTCAAAAGGCGAAGCAAAGAAAATCTTTATTCAAGAGCAAGACTGAATCTTCAATTCTTGAGCCTGATCACCTACTACATATTGATCTATTTGGTCTAGTGAATGTCATGTATATTACAAAGAAGAAATATGTTTTGGTCATAGTAGATGAGTTTACCAGATACACATGGGTGTATTTCTTGCACACAAAAAGTGAAACTGCATCTATCTTGATTGATCATATCAAACAACTGGATAAATTGGTCAAAGACTCTGTGAAAATCATAAGAAGTGATAATGGCACTGAGTTCAAGAATTTGATTATGGAAGAGTTCTGCAAAGACCATGTAATAAAGAAGGAATTCTCTGCTCTTGGAACTCCACAGCAAAATGGAGTTATTGAAAGAAAGAATAGAACTCTTATTGAAGCTGCAAGAACTATGTTTGATGAAGCAAAGTTACCAACCTACTTTTGGGCGGAAGCTGTGTAGGCTGCTTATTTTACTCAGAATGCAACACTTATCAACAAGCATGGAAAGACACCATATGAGATGGTGAAGAAAAAGAAGCCAAATCTGAAGTATTTTCATGTATTTGGATGCAAGTGTTTTGTTCTTAAGACTCATCCTGAACAGCTATCCAAAATTTGATCTAAAAGCTGATGAAGGAATTTTTGTTGGATATCCACTTTCCACAAAAGCCTTCAGAGTCTACAATTTAAGAACAAGGGTTGTCATGGAATCTATCAATGTCTCTTTTGATGATAAGAAGATTACCGGACTTGAAGATCTCAATGAACATGATCAGCTGAGATTTGAGAATGAAGTTTTAAATTCCGATTCTGTAAATTCTGAAAGTCTAAATCCTGATACTGCAAACTCTGATGGGTTAAACTCTGATGTTATCAAAACTATGGTGACTACGCCAAAGGAAAATGCACCTGTGCAGGGGGAACATATTGAAGATCCAACCACATCTCAAGAAGTATCAGATCCTAGAACAGGCTCTTCAAGTTCTGATTCATCAAGTTCTGATGGGCCAAGTTCTGATAATTCTGGAAACCCAAATTCTGATTCATCAAGTTCTGATGGGCCAAATTCTGATAATTCTGGAAACTCAAATTCTGAAAAATCCAACTCAGAGAGCATCATTTCAGGGGGAGCATCAGAAAATGTTGATGGAGATAGCATGGATCATGGGGGAGCATCCAGTTCTAGAGATCACCTTCCATCTGCAAGGAAGTGGACTAAAGCACATACACCTGACTTGATTATTGGAGATCCTAAAGCAGGTATTTAAACTAGAACAACAACATCAAATAAATGTCTCTATCATTCTTTTCTTTCTCAGGCTGAACCAAAGAAAGTGGAAGAAGCTCTTCAAGATGTTGATTGGGTGCAAGCAATGCAGGAAGAGTTAAATGAATTTGAAAGAAATAAAGTCTGGACCCTAGTGCCAAGACCAATGAACAGATCTGTTGTTGGTACAAAGTGGGTGTTCAGAAATAAAACTGATAGTGATGGCATAATTACAAGGAATAAAGCAAGGTTGGTTGCAAAAGGATATTCTCAATAGGAGGGAATTGATTATGATGAAACATTTGCACCAGTTGCTAGATTGGAGGCCATAAGGATATTTTTGGCTTATACTGCTCACAAAAAGTTTACAGTCTATCAAATGGATGTAAAAAATGCTTTTCTTAATGGAGAATTGGAAAAAGAAGTATATGTTGAACAACCTCCAGGTTTTGTAGATTCAAAATTTCCTCATCATGTCTACAGACTTGATAAAGCACTTTATGGCCTTAAGCAAGCTCCAAGAGCATGGTATGAGACATTAGCTCAGTTTCTTCTGGAAAGTGGATTTAACAGAGGGACTATTGACAAAACTTTATTCTATCTCAACCATGGAAAGGACTTACTTTTGGTGCAGATATATGTTGATGATATCATTTTTGGTTCTACAAATGACAGACTTTGTAAAAGGTTTGCCAAACTAATGCAGTCAAGATATCAAATGAGTATGATGGGAGAACTTAGCTATTTTCTGGGCATTCAAGTCAAGCAGAATGAAGAAGGAACTTTTATTTGTCAATCTAAGTACACCAGAAATCTGTTGAAGAAATTTGGAATGCAAGACTGTTCAAGTGCATCCACTCTCATGGCCACAGCAACAAAATTGGATAAGGACACTGGTACATCAGTAGATATTACTGATTATAGAGGTATAATTGGTTCACTACTCTATCTAACTGCAAGTAGACCTGATATTATGTATGCTACCTGTCTTTGTGCAAGATTTTAAGCAGATCCAAGAGAACCTCACTTAAAAGCTGTGAAAAGAATTTTCAAGTACCTTAAGGGTACAGCTGATCTAGGATTGTGGTATCCTAGGGAATCAGACTTTAAGCTAATAGGTTACTCATATGCAGATTTTGCAGGGTACAAAATTGACAGGAAAAGCACAAGTGGAAGCTGCCAATTTCTTGAAGGCAAATTAGTTTCTTGGTTTAGCAAGAAACAAAAGTCAATTTCCACATCAACTGCAGAAGCAGAGTACATTGCTGCAGGAAGCTGTTGTGCACATATTCTTTGGATGAAGAATCAGTTACTGGATTATGGGTTAGAATTTTCTAAAATTCTTATTTACTGTGATAATCAAAGTGCTATTGCTATGACAGGTAATCCAGTGCAGCACTCAATGATAAAGCACATCAGCATTATGTACCATTTCATAAGGGAACATGTGATGGAAGGTACAGTGGAATTGTATTTTGTTCCAACAGATCAACAACTAGTAGATATCTTCACAAAACCACTATGTGAAGCTACTTTTACAAGATTGGTAAATGAACTTGGAATGGTTTCAGGTTCTTTCTCTAAATCTTCTAAGTTTATGTTCTGATACATCAGACTTTATGATCAGTATTTACAGATATTATTATCTTTATGTAATATGTGCTTACATTGAAATTTACTTAAGTGTTGATTGTTGTCTGATGTGAATTTCTAAACTCTAATAGTGATATGATTGTTTCTGTGACTATTCAATCCAACAAGGATAACTGTGCTAGATGCTGACCTAGTAGTCTCTGATATACTAAAGATCCCATGTTTGAAGTAATTGTTTATGTGGAAATATTTTAACATAAGCAAATTCTTATATTGAGTTTGGTTAGGTTTACTTTGTGTATCTTATTACTAAGTCAAAAACTAGAATAGTGCTTCTTATCTGTTAAGTTTTGATGTTGGTAAATCTTATGGATGTACTAAGTGCTGATAAACTTCACTTATCAAAAGAAAAAAAAAGAAGTAAATATTAGGTACTCCTTTGAGATCTAGAGAAAAATGTATGTGGAAGGGAAGACCCAAGTGCATTGCTGGTATTAAGTAATATGCATTAGAAAATCAAAATAAAATTTTCTTGGTGACTTTTCACATTCTCTGATTATTGGAGAAATACTCTGATAATAGCATATATTCTGATAGCAGTTGTGACTCACTTACACTGAGAAGCCACTATGAAAAAGAATGTTAAAAGATGCATAAAATGAGCACAAAACAGTTGAGGTGGACTCATGCATGAACTCATTCTATAGTAGACTTCAGACTAATGACAGATTTTGAGCAAAGTTCTTAGTTATGCCTTATTTCTAAGATGTACTGAAGTGAATCAGACTTTACTATTTGTCTGATATTTAGCTTAAAGCACACACTTACACTCCATATGAATGATGAAAATTACTGTGGTGATACATGTTATTTTAGATGAACAGTTTAAGTATCATTTGCATTAATTCCGAGGACAAGTTCTGATGGAAGTTCTGAGGAAACCATATCAGTATTTGTGTGAAGAATTACAGAAATAAACATTCACTTTTTGAGTAAAGGATTCATATTCTGATGACCTTTAAATTCTGATAATAATCAAGTTCTGATGCTTACATGGCAGTATTTATTTACTTGATTTATTTTTGGTCACTACTTGAACGGTTATATTTTATCAGAATATTGGATTACGTGAGATAAAGCAGTAATAATCATTTGTTTAGTGGGAACAATTTTTTTTTTGAAAAACTACATGTGCATAGTAATAATTACTTATATACCGTGCCCATTAACTTTTGTCTTAACTACTGCATGGCTGACAGGTGTAAAGTCTGTTCCACTTCTCAATAACTGATGTCACGTGGTGTGTCTAAGTAAAAGAGATAAAAGATTTTCAAATCTTTTATTTACATTTCTAATCTATACTTTCTATCCTTTTCTTATTCTCTCGTATTCACTGACTGCTTTCTATACAGATATTTTATCAAACACCTTTCAGGCACTTTAAATTCTCACTCATTTTTCAATGGCACCTAAAGATATAATTTTTAATGGAGCAAAGTTCGTCCCCAACAACTATGCTGCCATTCTCACTAAGAGTGAAGCTCCTTCGGAACTTCATTTTATTCAAGATTTCTTAGCTCACAGTGAGATTGGGTATGCTTTGACTCAACCTAAATCTATTTTTGGCAAACAAGTGCTGGTGAACTGGGTTATACGATGATGGTGGTGCTGCTGGTTCTCCAAGCATAATTTTCACATCAGGAGATGTCGAGTACGTGGTCACTAAATCGACTGTTCGTAAAGCTCTACACCTACCTCAAAACTGTCAATTCAGTTTTGCTGTGGAGGAGCCATTGCTACAACAAATGATGGCTAATCTTGGGTATGAACATACTTTGGCTAAGTTGGGTCAACTCAAATGCCCATATATTCGAAAGTAATGGAGCTTCTTCTTCGATTGTATCACGAAGACGTTTGCCAACAAGTGCTCAAATTTTGATGCCATTCCTATTTTGACACAACAAATTGGGTATGCACTCCTAAACCAGTCTCATTTTGATTATGCAAAGATTGTGTTATGTTTTATAGGAGATAGAATGAAAGAGGACAGGAATGTAGTTTACTTTGCTAGGTTCTGTCAGTTAATCTACAATCACTGTACTTCATACGAACCACAATTAGCTAGTGAACATATATAACCATTTAGATTAGCTAAGAGGGCTTTTACTGATCTTTTAACTGCTGACAACAAGAAGGGAGTTTTGAGACCCCTTAGAATTCCTTTATCAGTAAAGCAAGCCCTTGTAAATGCTGATACTGCTACCTATTCATTGCTATATCATGATGTTCAACCCACCAACACACAACAGCAATCAGCACCTACTATTGTCATTCAACAAACACTCACATCAGAATATGCCAACCAACCATCAACACATAATCAAGTAAAGCCTTATTTTTCTAGAGCAAAGAGGACAAAGACTATACCTCAAACACAACAAAAGAGAAGGAAAATGATTCTGAGAGATGAATCTGATGATGAGGCACATGTTCAACCATCAGAACCTGTTGCTGAAGCAGCCGAGGAAGTGTCTCCTCAGAAAACAAAGGAAACTGGGAGTTCTAGGCCCCTCAAAAGGCTTAGAAAGATAAATTCTGATGACAAAGCTCCCAAAGTCTCTCCACCCTTGAGGAGATTGAAGAAACAAAGAGCTAATAGGGACATAGCTGAGTCAGATTCAGAGGATGTGAAAGCAGCAGCTAAGGAAGGGGATCAGGAATCTCTGATCCCAAAGGAGCCAATTGTGATTGAATCCCTTCCATCTACACAACCAGAATTTGTTGAAGCCACTGAATCTACACCTCCACTATCGCCAATTCAAGTTGAAGAAACTGCTCAAGACAGAGTGCCTATACCTCCTGTGTCTCCTATCATTGATCCAGTACATGCTGATACTCCAGGTACAAGTGCTGAAATAGATATTCACAACTTGAATGTGCCTGCGGTTCTGTACTTGGAAGCTCCAACCATTCCTCAGCAAACTCCACCAGCAACTCCACTGCTAGATGATGATGTACATGCAGATGACTCTTCTATTGCTTCACATACAATTATTCTATCACAGGATGCTGATACTGAAGATTCTGCAAGTTCTGTTGCAGTAAATGCTGACAATATTGGTGAAGCTGCTATAAATGAAAATGCTGATGCAGGTGGTCCTTCAGGACATGCACCTCTACACACAGTTAATAAACCTGATTTGATTAAAAAGTTTGTGAGAGAGGATGCACCAGTATCTTGGAGTGAAACCAACAGAGGAAGAGAATAGATCAAGGAGTGGAACAAAGTTGATTTTGTTCCTACTGCAAATATTCTTGCTGAGCACATGGCTAAAGCTGATGAGATGCTGATGAATGATGACTTCAAAGCACAGCTCAGAGTTACTGCATTGAGTACCAGGAACCTTCAAGGTCAACACTCAATAACTCAAGCCAAGGTGGACAAAATTCAAGAAACACTGATTCAGCAAGACATGAACTTTAAACTGGATAAAAACAGATTTTCAGGCCTACCTTTAACAGAGTTGAGGCTATTGAGAAAGCTCAGGAGAAACAGCAAGCTCAGATTGCTGAATTACTAAAGAATCAAGCTTTTCAACAAGTTCAACTCAATGAAATCCAATCTTCAGTGGAACTACTTCTCTCTCTTATACTACCTGATGATGCCAAAAAGGGGGAGAAAGTGATTAAGTCCAAATGCTCTACTGATTTAGCATTGAAGAAAATGGATGATGGAAATGATGACCAGGGAAACTATGAAAAGGGTAGAGGTCATGGTCAAGGCAAAGGCTCTTCATCTAGGAAAGCAGGAACTTCTACACAGAGATCAAGCTCTGATGCTGATAGAAGAATAAGTTCTGATAAACAAGTTCTGACTAAGCCTGATGTTCTGATACAAGGTGAGAGTCAAGAATCACAAAAGTTTATGCAGGCACTGAAGCTTAAGGGGAAGGAAACAACAGTCTACTATCAAGACCCCAAGTTACGGGAGCTGGATGAAGAAATTTCAAAAAGACTATTTCTCAAAGAAAATCTAGGAATGGACCTTGAAAGTCTGAAGGAAGAAGAAGCCAGACTTAAAGCAGAAAATGTCAAATCCAAATCTAAAGCTTCTATTACTACAAAGAAACCACCAAAGCCTAAGGGCATTGTGATTAAAGAGAAAACAAACTCTGAGGCAACCAAATCTGAATTCAAAGCCAAATTAAAAATAGAGATAGATCCAAGGTTCAAGGGCAAATGTAAAGTTGATGATTCTGTAAAAATCTATCTGCCAACCATGGATGAACAAGTAAATTATGATGAAGATACTAGTCTGATTTTGAAGAAGAAGAAGAATATTCAAACAACTTTTGACAAAGCTCATGTTGTTCAAGATCAGGACTTAGTAAATTCTGATATTACAATGAAGCAAGCAACCTCTGGCAGAGCTCAAGTTGTCTTGATATCAGAAGATAAAGAAAAGGAAACCTCTGACATTGCTCATGTTAAACCTTCAAAAATTCTACTACCTGGGTTCACTAAAGCTCAACAATCTACTCAACCTTTGAAAACTACATCAAGTGGTTTTGAAGCAAGAGTTATTCGAGGGAAGGAAGCTAGAGATCAAACAGGACTGGGTAATGCTGATGAGAGAAGAGTAAACAATTCTACCTTAGATCATACATCTCTTTCTGAACCAGGAATAGGAACAACTCCTAAAAGATTGAATCAACTGGAGTCTGTATAAATGGTCTACCACTCTATATTGAAAGAAGATATCATGTTATATTTTATGACAGATGGGAGGATATTCCAGATTAGAAAGAATGCAATTCGGTTGAAGTATTATGAAGAACTGCAACATGTTCTATTTCTACTTCAAGTGAAGAACAGGTCAACAGATGGTGCTGCCAGTTACTTAAAATCTGATATTCAAAGGCAGAAGAAACTTTACTCTGTAAAGTCTGACAGGCCATACTATCCTAAGTACAGAGCTCACAATGGTGATATAGTTGAGATGAAGCCTAATACTGCCAAAATCACTACATTTCTTGGTATTAAGGGTCTTGAATTCAATCTACAGTCTGATAAAGCCTATGTCATCAGACTGGATCAGGAGATAAGGAAATCAAAAATAAATGATCTCAGGACTGTTATCTTTCAAACAGGAGAAGATACATCTGAACTTAAAAATGCAAAAAGGAGGATGCAGAATGAACTTGAATATGCTAAGAGGATTCTGTTGAAGAACTATCTCAGAACAACTCCTGACATTAAAGAGATCACACACTGAAGCCAAGTCAAGAACTACAGCTAATAAATTTTGAAGGATATACAGGCTAAAGCTGATATCAGACTTTAAGGATGGTAAAAGCTACAAGGACTGTGAGTTGTAGTTATTTAGTCAAATTCTCATATGCATTTGTACTTAATGTTTTTGACATCATCAAATATCTATTGAACTTGTATATTATGCTAATTTACAAGTTAGGGGAGATTGTTAGATATATTTGTGATGTCATGTCTAATAATGATTTGTGTTTAGTTTTCAGATCTTGACTAACAGGACAAATCAGGACTTAACTGGAAATTAGTACTTATACTAAAGTCAGAACTTAAGTTATCGGAACTTAAGATATCAGAAGATATTTATCAGGAGATAATATCAGGACTTAAGAAGACTTTCAGATAAGGAAGGCGGCTGATTGAAAGGAAAGAAGATCAAGACTAAAACAAGAAGAGATATGCATGGAGAAGAATTCTATAAAGAATAGAAGACTTGGAGGAAAAGATAACTAGTTGATATATTTAAGGATACAGAATCATATTCGATATCAATTAGAAGATTATCTTGTAACTGTGTGCCTATATAAACATAGCATAGGGTTTACACTATATGTGTTATCATTATCGAGAATATTATTCATTGTAACCCTAGCAGCAATATTGTTTTATTAATAAGATTATTCTTTGTTACATACTTGTGTTCTTAATTCGATTTGATTGTACTATACACTGTATTTAACCCCCTTCTACAGTGTGTGTGACCTAACAAGTAACATGAAAAGGTGCAACCGCCGCAACAGGATATGACATGGCTAACACCAGTGGACGAGCAGGGCGTGAATCAGATGATGGTCCTCCGACTGAATGCTCCGAATGATCAGATGATACCGGAGTAAAGGTTTCTGCCATCGCTGCTATCTGAAAATCGCATCGCCATATAAAAATCTCGAATCTCATCATGAATCATACCAATACCTATTATATAGTCGCACTCAACCTCTTGACGTCCTATTTTTCTATTTCTTAATCCTAATCCTAACCCTCTATCCATTCTCGACAATCTAGGCTTGTTTCAGTGACTTATAATATGTGGCTCTGATGCCAAACCTGTGACACCCTCCAAACCCGGGTCAGAAGTTTGGGGCTCACAACACACACATCACAATATATAAACCTTTATATAAAATATAATATGCATTGACCCTTTTTTACACAACCACAAATCGCAACAGGCTAAAGTATAAAAACAAGCCACAACCTTAACTTTTATTACATCGTACCAAATCCCAACTAGTTCAACTTACAATTGCTAATGATATCGTTCTTACAATCTTGCGTAAATCATCTACAATATAAAGCTCATGCTAGCTCGATCCAACTTAACCTGGAATCCTAGCTCACACACTGGACTGGGAATCCTTGTTACCAACAATTTCCTTTTCAACTGTTGAAAACATAAATAGGTTTGCAAGAGTAAGCTAACTAGCTCAGCAAGTCATAATAGCAATAACTGAGGTTACACAATAACCAATTAAAATGATTCAGAAGAATCAAGTTTCTGAATAAGCAATTATTAGAATTGGATATTCACTTTTCATTTTAAAAACCAAGGTTAGGCTGCTGACCAGTCACGCACTAACCCCGAGCAAGGATCCCAGCTTTGCTCTATATACTGGATCCAAGGCACGCATTGGCCTATTATGACCACGAATCTGGTCCGACCACGAATCTTGTCCATATTTATAAAACCATCCAATTCTAAAATAATTCAATATGATAACTAATGTAATTCAATAAGCTGGATAATAAAAAAACATTTATCTTGAAATATAGGGTGATTCACAATACCATGAAGGTATAACAAGGAATTCAAAAAGATTAGCTTTCAATCAAGGGAAGAATCAGCAAGTAGAGGACCAAGGGTTCAAGGGTTCCAAGGATTGGTCTTCTGTTAAACAAGGAATAAGGGTTGGTATGTCAAGTAATTCAATATCAGAAATCAGTATGTGGTAGATATGTATTTTTGGAGTAGTAGCGTATGTGTCTGGCTCGTATCTGAGAATTCAACAATCAATGGTTTATGAAGAATAAGGCTTATGGCTCAAGATCAATAAGAATCAGGGTTCAAGGTTGAATAGTTTAAAGCGCTTGCAATATAAAACAGGATTTATTTTGAATACTAGCAACATGTTATGGGAAAGTTTAAAAATATTTGTAATATATCTTGAAAAGGTTCAGAAGTACTTTCCTTATCACCGATGATTTCCAACTTTACTTGTACCCATCTAACAGTTTTACTTTTCCATCACTTTCCTTCTTTTTCTATGCCTTCCTTTTATTCATCGATCACTTGTTTTCTTTTTCTACTCTTCAGTTCTATTTACCGATCACTGGCTTTCTTTTCTATGCCTCGCTTACTCTTCTAGGCATCACAAGTATCTATCAATACTCAATCTCATATCATTCTAATCGTCACATAGACGTCATAAACTTTTATCTACCCTTCATTTTACCCAAATCCGATTTACGGATCGGAAGTTATGACTAAAACAGTCAAACACTTACCACATAGGCATATAACACATCAATCAGATAGCACATAGCACATAACATACAGGATATTCGATCAAAATATTTTTTCAAAGAAGATTCGGGGTTTAAATGATTTTACAAGTATTTAATACGAATTTTTGAACATTTTTTGAAATTAAAAAAGGTCTCCAAATTATTTTATAATTAAATAATAGAGTTCGAACACCCGAATCTGACTTTAAAATAATTTTATAATAATTATCGAGCCTTGAAAATAATTTAAAATAATATTTTAAAACTCAAAATGAAGAACGCCGCCGTCAATACCAGTTTCCGGTGACTCGAAATCAACGGCTAATACACGAACTAATTACATGAATAGACTATGTTTTGAACAGTTTATCAACCGGTATCACTCAATCGAGCCCAGAATCAACAGGTTAAAAGTTCCCACTTCCAATTAAGAACATTCAAACATTCAAAACCCTAATTATAATTTCTAAGAATCAAACACCCTTTTCAATATGTTATTGAACTCCAAATTTGATGTATAATATACCAAAATGACCAGAAAAAGGTTATCTACATGATGGAATCAACAAATCACATCAATAATATTAAGAACAAAAATTCATATATAAATCCTTAATTAATTCAAATTAAAATAAATAAATAAGAATAAAGCCTTGATTTCTGCACTTGAATAGATGTTGGATTCAAAAAGATTTTTTCAAGAGTTTCAATTTGATATATTGCACGCTTGAATTAGAGTTCGATAACGCCTTCGTTTGTGCGTTTGATTGTGAAGAACGCAACGTTTTTAGGGTTTTTCTCTGTAAATTATATATTTCTACTGATCAATTATGATTATACGAAAAAATGAAATAATAAAAGAGCTATATATATTTATGGAATATTGGTTCGTGTTGGATCATTTTGGATCGATAAATTAGTTACTTAGCCGCTAAGTTACTGCAAAAACGATCCGATTTGGTACCCGTATTGGATAATTATCCAAACCGGGCTTTTTATAAAACACTTTATACGAAATTAATGCAATAATATCTCGTCTTTCGAGAATACGGGTTTTGTTGATTCAACGAAATGATTATCATATCAAAAATCTTGTGTCGGGCCACGCACGGATCAAACCGTAATCCGGATCGAAAAAGTAAAAACACGGAAAATATCCGGAATTACCAGATTAGGTTAGGAAGGAGTTTTCGGAAGAGTTTCGGGTTGTAAAAACGGTTGAAGTTGGACGATTCCAGACATTATAAAATAATTTTGTAATTATTCAGAAAATAATTATTAAATATGTAAATCATTATAAAATCATATAACGATCCAAAAATTACCAGAAAATACCACAATTATCTATATTTTATTCTGGACATATTAAAATTAACATACTCATATTTTATTACATATAAACATGTAAATATAATTGCCAGTCATCAGATAATTCACCAAAATTCACATAATAATCATATATTGATAAAAATAATTACACGTGATATCCAGGATATTACATCAACACCAGTGTCTCGGAAAACAATACCGAGAGCGTGTGTCAAATCTTCAGCAAAACGTCGGTGGATGTCACGCATGACCTCAATATGCCGAATCAACCTTCTATATTGCGCATCACCAAGATATTTTCCAACCCCTTGTTAGGGGGAGCACCTAAAAATGCATAAATCAAATGATATGGCATCGGTTTGAGCCCAATTGTGGGAGCTTCTTCAATAGACGGCTCGAGACGCTCCTGAGAAATTTTCAGCTCTGCTAACCCAACATAATCGAATGGCATATCCAACTTCCTCTTCCACGGAGGTGCATTCAAAACCTGCAGTTGCTCTACTCCTTCTTCATCTTCAATAATTGATTCTCCTATTAAGGATATCTCTAAGGTACCTGACTTTGGCAATTGCTCAAGCTCCGAATTCACGATAGATTCGACCCGTACTTTAAAGCACTCATGTTTATCTGTGGGTAACTTTATTGACTTGAACACATTAAAAGTGACCTTCTGATCTTGAACCTTCATCACAAGCTCTCCTTTTTGCACATCGATCATAGTTCGGCCTGTAGCCAAGAATGGTCTTCCCAAGATGATGGGAATCTTCTCATCTTCCTCGAAATCCAGAATTACAAAATCAGCAGGGAAAATGAGTTTGTCCACCTTTACCAAGACATCCTCCACCATACCTCGTGGATAAGTGATGGTCCGATCGGACAGCTGTAAGGACATGTTTGTCGGTTTTGGCTCAGGCAAACCAAGTTTCTTGAAGACAGATAAGGGCATCAGATTGATGCTAGCTCCCAAATCACATAAACACTTGTCGAAAGACAAGTTTCCAATAGTGCAAGGAATCGTGAAGCTTCCTGGATCTTTAAGTTTGGGAGGAAGTTTATGTTGCAGCACAACACTGCACTCTTCCGTTAGAACAACGGTCTCCAACTCCTCAAGTTTTAGCTTCCGAGATATAATACCCTTCATGAACTTAGCATAGCTCGGCATCTGTTCTAGAGCTTCCGCGAAAGGTATGTTGATATGAAGCTTCTTGAAAACCTCCAAAAACTTGGCAAATTGCTTGTCGAACTTATGCTTTTGAAGCCTTTTAGGAAATAGGGGAGGCGGATAGCCTTGTTTGTATCATGAATTATCCTTAGGAAGAGTGATTTCAACAGCATTCTCCTTCGGTTCAGCTTCGCCATCCTTTTTCTCAGCAGAATCAGCCAAAATTTTACTTTCTGAAGTTTGAGAGGGCGCAGGCGTGCTGCAGATAGGTGCGAGCGTGCCTGCATTCTGGAAAAAAATTCATATTCTTCATCTTGATGATTTTGGGGGTTTGCGACCTTTCTAGACCTTAAGGTGATTGCATTAATCTGTTTTTTGACTTCCCTCTTTCCTGGATTAGCTTCTGTATCACTAGGAAGAGTTCCTTGAGGTCGACTCAACAGTGCATTGGCAATTTTCCCTATTTGGTTCACCAGAGTCTTGATTGAAACTGCTTGAATTTTGCACATAAGCCTCAACTCCTCCAATTCAGATTTTTCATTAACAGATGGACCTGGACCTCCATGAGATTGTTGTTGCACTCCCTGTGGCTGAAACTGATGTCTTGGTACAAGCTATTGCTGGAAACCAGGAAGATTGAATTGCTTGTTTCCAAACCGCCGGTACGGCTGTTGCATTGCATTCTGATTGTTGCTCTAGCTGAAGTTCGGATGATTATGGTTGTTAGGATGGTACGTGGCAAGAACTGACTGTTGTAGCCTCTGAAAGTTGCTCACAAACTGAGCTGATTCACAAGATATAGCGCAATGCTCCGTCACATGCGCACCTGCACACAGCTCACAAACACTGGCTATCTGATTAACTCCATAGTTGGCCAGAGAATCGATTTTCATAGCTATCACCTTTAGCTGAGCAGTGATAGTCGTAGTTGTATCCATCTCAAGAACTACTGCTACCTTGAACTGTGGCATTCTATGGGTTGGGTTCTGATATTCATTCGCAACCATCGTCTCGATCAACTCATAAGCTTCCCCATAGCTTTTAGCCCATAGAGCTCCACCTGATGCTACATCGAGCATAGGTCTCGACTGTGCTCCCAAACCATTATAAAAGAAATTGATCACCATCTAGTCAGGCATTCCATGATGAGGACACTTCCTAAGCATCTCCTTATAACGCTCCCAAGCTTCACATAAAGATTCACCCGATTGTTGTGCAAACTAAGTAAGAGCATTCCTGATTGCAGTTGTCTTTGCCATAGGGAAGAATTTCGTAAGAAACTTTTGAGCAAGATCCTCCCATGTCGTAATAGATTTTGGTGGTAGAGAGTGCAACCAGCTCTTAGCTTTATCCCTTAGAGAGAATTATACAAGTCCCAATTTCACAGCATCTTCAGAAACATTATTGGACTTGAATGTGTCGCAGATAACGATAAAATCTCTAATGTGCATATTAGGATCTTCCGTTAGAGAACCCCCAAACTGGACTGAGTTCTGTACCATCTGAATCATTCCAGACTTGATCTCAAAGGTATTAGCTGCGATAGATGGCCTGACATTGCTAGATTGAATGTCATTGATCTTTGGTTGAGAAAAATACATCAATATTTTCATTGGTGCTGCTGGTTCTCCCATTGTAATGATCGCTTCTTCTTTTTTACTTTCCTATTCAACTTTATCAACTTCTTCATGAACTTCTTCTTCCACTTCTTCAATAGTTTCCTTAAGAGATTGAGAACGTGTTCGCATACACGCTCTCTCGAGTACCTAAAACACAAACAAGTAAACCGTGAAAGTAAAAGAATCCGAGTCAGTGAACTTTAACGACCACTGATATCAAGCACATAAACTAAAAATTAACACCGAGTCCATGACAGCGGTGCCAAAAACTTGTTCGCACTAAAACACACGCGAAAATACACATAAGCGCACGTGATCACAAGTAGTATAAGATGTAAGTCAAGTTCGTTCCCACAAGGACTGGTTTAGGTTAAGTTCATATTATGCACTTATGCAACAATGTATGATTATCGTTCACAGCTAAGACAAGTAACAAGTTTGAGTTGATTAACTACTTAAGAGATTATACTAGCAACTTAACTAAGAGATTAAAAGTGAATTACTTATATGAGAACAAGACATGAGACTCTAACTTCATTAAATACTTCATTCAAAGTTTATGTCTTTATCAATACTATGCGATGATGATGGTAACTAATCAGATAACACGAAATTAGTATACACTTTAGGACTGTGAACGATGTTTCTCAAAGGCTGGTTTGTTAGTACCTCGATCTTATGAGCTTGGAAGTAAGGATGCAACTTCTTTGATGCCATAGCCAAGGTTAAAGTGAACTTTTCTAAATTTGAATAGTTCAACTCAACCCCATGTAGAATCTTACTAACACAATAAATGGGTTTCTGGACTTTAAACTGCTCTTTCACTAACATGACGCTCATGGCATTTTCGAAAATAGCCAAATATAAGTACAAAGTTTTATCCAAGACTGGCTTAGCCATTAGAGGGGCTTGAACCATGTATTTCTTCAACTCCTCGAACGCCATCTGAATTTTATCAGTCCATGCAAAGTCTTTCACTTTCTTCAAAGCTTTGAAGAATGTCAAACACTTTTCCCCGAACTTAGAGATGAAATGTCCCGAAGCTGCAACCCTTCCGGTAAGTTTCTGAATATCCTTTATGGAACGTGGAGGTTCCATGTCTAAGATGGCCTTTATCTTGTCTAGATTGACCTCAATTCCCCTCTTAGAAACCATCAATCCTAAAAAATTTCCAGAACATACTCTGAAAGCACACTTGGCAGGATTCAACATCATTTTGTGATATCTTAAGACCTGAAACGCTCAAGTCGGTTATATGGTCTGTCTTCTCGAGACTCTTGACTAACATGTCATCTACATAAATCTCCATTGTCTTCCCAATAAGGTCATTAAAAATGTTGGTCATCAATCTTTGGTACGTGGCTCCTGTATTCTTGAGACCAAATGTCATAACGAGGTAACAAAAAACACCAAAGTCAGTTATAAATGATTGGGGATGTCATCTTTCTACCGGTTTTTCTTGTTTTTGTCATTCTCACGAATATCCAAATCTTCAATGAGCACGACCTACCCCCGGCTCCATCTACCCTCAGCGAGGCTACATAACAGCTCCCGGCCATTGTATGGTCTCCTCTTTCTTCTCCTATCCCGTCTTTGGTTGAAAACTTGATCACGAAATGGTAGTATGAGGGGACTGTCTTGAAGGCATGTATACATGTCCTTCCCATGATCGCATTATATGTTAACCCAGCCTTAACCATCACAAAGTTCAACATTTGTATAGCTTGTCTTGGTACCTGTCCCATTGTTAGAGGTAGTTTAATTGTCCCTTCAACCGGACATTCGACTCCACCGAAACCATATATCGGCATATCAGTTGGGGTTAATTGAGAATCATCGTATCCCATCCTTATGAAAGTATCATAGAGCAAGATGTCTAACGATGCTCCATTGTCTACAAGGACTCTCATTATCGGGTTATTTCCTATGATAGGTGTTATGACTAGGGGGTCATCATGGGGAAACTTGATCCCTTCCAAGTCAAAGTCATCGAATGTGATTGTTAATCATGTCTTGGCCCTCTTCGGAGCTTCTCCAATGATGTTCATTACTTCTCTAGCATAATCTTTCCTTGAGTTTTTAGACGAGCCAGCTGTATGTTCGCACTAAAACACACGCGAAAATACACGCAAGCGCACATGATCACAAGTAGTATAAGATGTAAGTCAAGTTCGTTCCCACAGGGACTGGTTTAGGTTAAGTTCAGATTATGCACTTATGCAACAATGCATGATTATTGTTCACAGCTAAGACAAGTAACAAGTTTGAGTTGATTAACTACTTAAGAGATTATACTAGCAACTTAACTAAGAGATTAAATGTGAATTACTTATATGAGAACAAGACATGGGACTCTTACTTCATTATATACTTTATTCAAAGTTTATGTCTTTATCAATAGTATGCGATTGTGATGATAACTAATCAGATAACACGAAATTAGTATACGCTACCTTTCGATATACGAACACCCTACTACTAAACATCCAAAATCAAGATAGAATTTGTGTAGACACCAATTATGCTTAATCCATATATGTCTATAGAAATTGAAAACATAACGGTTGAAGAGCAAGTTATCTTTTGTGATTACATAGGGTGTGTAAGATGGTTAAAATTACACTACGAATTATGCATGTAAATTCATACATAAACCTATGCTAGCATGACAAGTTCTGAACCTCTATATTCACTTTCGCTTCAATAGAGATTAACAAACAATCTTAGATGTTAGCTACGCATCGAAGACGAATAAGCACAACCAAACTAGGAAATCATAAATCACCACACACTAAAGATTATAAAACAATTAACTTTTGAAATGCATAAATAAATCCGTTAGAACCCCATGAGAACGATTAGTTCATAATCGAACTCATTGTCACCATGGGTTCCAATGAAAATATTATAATAAACAATATAAGAGTACTAGGGTTCAAAGAAAAATCGTAAACAAGCATCAAAGTATCAACTATATTGAAGAATACAAAAGTCTTCTTCTCCGTAGCCATTTTGTGCTCTCTAGGTCTTCGTATTGCTCTCTCTTGGCTCCCCGTTATTAAAAATGAATTATTATGGGTATATATAGGCTTCTGGTGGACCTGGGCTCTCAAAATCTCCAATTTCAACACAAAACAGGATTCTGGAACAGGAACCCCGCGTGGCCGCCCCACTCTCCCGCGCGGGAGCCCGCACTTTTTGCATCGCTGGCGCGGCCACCCTGCTTCCTTCGCGGGCGCGCCGCCTTCCTGCACTTCGACTTCAATTCTTGTTTTGGCTGCAGTTTGAGTTCCGTACGTCAGAATTCGACGATTCAATAGTCCACGCGAAGCTATCGAGATTATCTACAACTTGAGAATGATCTTGACTTCAGAATCTGATCTCTTTTCAGCATATTTCCTTGAAAAGCTCATTTATTCATCCAACTAATGCCTGTAATGCAATAACACAAAAACACATCAAAAATACCAATAACTTGAGTCCAAAACACCAAATTAAGCCTGTAATGAAGCGTTCCAAGTAGATATAAAATCCACTTATCACTGTAGTTGGTCCTCCAAAAATTGTATTTATCACCGGTTCCCGAGATTTGGGATTTCACCCCTGATCATATTGATCCCTCTTACAGTCATCAAAGTTCCTTCTTCCATTATTGTTTCTTTCTCCTATCTCCCCATCTCCAGTATACTTACTCAATCTCCCTTTTTGATTTAGGAATCCAATTTTTTTCTTTCAGTTGTCGGCACTCATCGGTGTCATGACCGTCATCCTTGTGAAATCTACAATATTTGCTTTTATCTAGCTTGACAGGATCAACCTTCAGGGGTTTAGGCCAACGAACAACCCTATCTCTCTCGATTTCCATTAAGATCTGACTCATATGAGCATTGAACCTAGCATACTCGGTTAAATTTTGTCCAGGCCATCCCTTCGCATCTACTCTTTGATCTGTTTTCCTCTTCTTGCCACCAACATGCTCATTGTTTACCACCATCTTTTTCATACTTTCCTCAACCTGGATATATTTTACTGCTATACTTTGGAGCTTATAATATATTTTCTGGTGGCTGCTTGGCCAGAGACATCTTGAAGAACTCATCATTGGTCCCTTGTTGCGATGCTATCATAGCTACCTTGTCATCAAGATCTGGGACTTTCAAAGCTTCCTTTATGAATAGATTCAAGTAGTACCTAAGAGACTCCTTTTCCCCTTGCACTATACTCATGAGAGAAGCAGGGCTTTTTTCTTGCACCTTCCGGCTGATGAACAACTTGATGAAAGCTTGACTTAAATCTCTAAAGGACCCAATTGAGTTTGGTGGCAAACGGTTATACCACCTTTGGGCCATTCCTGATAAGATTTGAGGGAAAGTCTGACATTTGATCGCATCATTCACGGGCTGCAACAACAGTGCATTAGAGAAGGTCCTGACGTGATTAGCAGGATCCCCCGTTCCATCATAGGCCTTTATAATCAGCATCTTGAACTTCCTTGTAATATGGGTGTTCATGATTTTTGCCGTGAAAGGCGAGGTTGGATCGTCTGGGTCTCCGAGGGGGAGCAACTCAAAAGGGTTTCTCCGAGGGACATTCATTGATTTTCTCATATGAGTTTCCTCCAAATCGATGACATGGGTAGTTTCCCTAGTTCCTCCAGCTCGGTTGGCCCTTGTTGGCTTCCTAGCATGACTCATCTCCATGTCCCTCCTTAGCCTTAGGATTTCTGTCTCATGGGCACGTATCCTTTCCTCAAAAGTCTAGGATGTCACTCCCTGAACTTCTTGAAATCCGGGTTACCTGCCCCTAACGGGCTCGGGGTGCCTACCTCCAACGGGCTCTTTATCCCTTCTTCTCCTCCTATGATGGGCATCTTCATCAGTTGACTCTCCATTTTCCTCAATTGTATAGGGTTCTGATACATCTATTTCATTGTTAATTGGTTGTAGATCTCTAAGATAATTAGGGTCGTCCCAAGGCTGGGATAGAGGTGGTAGAGGTGGCCACTCCCTCTAGCCTTGGAGTACTGGCATCCCACAGGTGGATTTATGAGCATGTGATGCACTATAGTTGACATCTCAAAGCCCGCGAATTGAGTTCCCAAAGGAGCATTCAGATTCGAATTTTGAGGATTCGCCCCTAAAGCTGGGGGTGGCTGTGATTCAGATTAGGGATTTAAATGATCCGTTGTCCCTTGGGAGTAGGTTGAGTGAGGAGGAATCTCAATGGCAGATGAAATTTTCTGGGTAGTCCCAATCGGTGTTCCTCCAAGAACGTTGTTTCTACTATGTATGTTCATTATGGTTGCTGTTGATTTCCCACAGACGACGCCAAATATTGGGTAAAAAATTGAGGTATATTTAATGCTAGGGTTCGTGAGCTCCAAGACTCTATTTGACTACTCTCGTGTTTCGTGACTTAATTTGCCTTTGACAAGATGCCTACGTACCTTACTGTATGTTAAGGATCAAGTCAAAAAATGTAGTTTTAATTTGTGGGGTGAGACCCCTTATATAGGCATGGTATGCCTTGAATTGGATAGGTTAGGAGAGTTGGTGGGCAAGTCTAAGATTCAGAATAGACTTTGGAGTCCTACAATGTAGAGATTCGCTTCCTCGTATGACTGTGTGGTTTGAGTACTACTCTTTTGAGAGTTTGATTATGAACTTGTTTTCTCAATCACAACATGTGTTGATATAAGGCATACGAATTTAATAATAAATCCTTGATTTGCGGGCCCTTTGAGCCCAATTAATGACATATTAATTGTTGGGCGTTAATAACTGGATTTCGTCTTTGAACCAAATCAGACATAATTAATGCACTTATTTATTACGTAATTAAGATTATTTTTATCCCCTATCACCAATATTTTACTATACTGTAAAAATATCTAGCAAATTATGATTTGCAATCAAGACCCAACTTATTTTTCCGCTACTCCGCTATCGGCCCGGTTGGTCTCAATTCCTTAATAAAAGTTTTTTTTTCTTTTGAATAAAGTTCATTAATAAAAGTTATATTTGGTATTGAATTTGATAACGGTGCATGCATATATGCATGGATACAAAATAGTATAAATAACATATAAATATTTTAAAAATTAAACCTTGATTAAGTATACCGGTCTTACGAATCAGTTAATTCAAAATTCAAAACTATGTTTGATAAATTATTCAAACAGCTTCAACTTGATTATCGTATAAACAAATTCAAATATTTTTACAAGTTAGAGATCGAATGGCTGGCTCTTGATCATTTGGCTCATTTGACCTTTAACCATGCCCCGGGCTGTGTATAACATGAACATCATGTTGATTTGAGAATATAATTCCTTTTTTATAAAAATGATTTGTAATTAAATAATTGGATGTGTAGCTCAAAAAAGGATCCGAGTTTTTCTATTTTTTATAAATATTAAAACGCAAGCTTAATTTACTCCAGAACCGGCCGTAGAGATTTGGATACCCTACATGAATTTTGAAAATAATATCCCTATTTTTTAAGATCACAAAGAAAAAATTTACATACATTCAAATTTAATATAATCAAATCAATTGTTTTAATATTCATCAACATAATTAAATACATGCAAATATATAAATGCACAAATTCAACATTTTATATTACGTATGCATAAGTTTTTGGGGGCTAGTGTTATCTTAGGTGTTCACCTTGATCGCTTTATTCAAGGATCCTACCTTGATTCATTTTTTGTTAAATTGCATTCTTTCCGTTTCATTAAATTCTCTACATGGGAAGTTTGATGTGAATATTAAGAAAAAATCTATATCTATACTATATTATAATAGACGAAATATTAAAAGTTTGGTAGTCAGTCGATCGGTACTTGCTGAATTTACTTAATTACCCTTATTTTATTATTCTAATTCTAATTGGTAGATAGCTCAACTCTAATTATAACCGAAATTAAAGTCAACTTCCTCTAACAATTTAAATTCTATTTCATATTGAACTTTATATCATTATAATTTATATTAAAATCAACTTCTTTTACCAATTTATATCCTTATTTATAGTGAGTTCAACATTATTCTAATTGATATTTCGGACCGAAATAAATTTATGCAAACTAAATATAATTAGTTGATATTATGCGTCTCGGGTTAAGAAAAAATAATAAATACTACTAAACTGGCTAAAAAATATTTTTTTTGGAAGGCTATATCATTAGAAACAAAAAGTCCCAATTATAATAGAGACATTACATCAGAAGGTTCAGCGCGGCTAAAGAAAGCAACAACAAGAACAAATATATAGCTCAAGTACTGAAACACAAACTACTGAGGAACCAAGACCGACAAACTATGGAAATTCAAACAACTACTAACTCAGTCAAATACTCTAACCGGAGACCTAGCTAACTAGATTTCTAACACTAAAAGGATTCACTGCACAAGTTTAACACCCCAATCACCGTACTAACTAAAAAAATATACCATTAAATTAGAATATACGAATTAATATATATTATCCATCCATGATAAAAAGTTTGTTATACAATTGATCCACACTAACACAAAATTAAAAAAAAATCAAAATATAATTTGACCAACAGGAACAAAATCATATATACTAATTATTTGGGCTAAAACAAAATTATCTATTTGATGCGGACTTAAAAAAATTAAAATTAAACTAAAAATAATCAGTTGAATTTAGTCGGAGTAATGGGCATCAGGATAAAATAAAATACTATACTGTAAACCACTAACCCGGGATAAATCAAAATATAATTGTCTTTTTTAAATAGTCTTATAGTATATCGATTAAGCAATTATTTTGCTAAAATAGTATTTTTCTAATGTCCCAAACGTAATGGAAACGTTATATTTTTTATACGTGTCTTAACTATTTATAATGAAGTCATATCATTTAAAATTTAAAATGAGCATATTTAATATTCAATTCAAAATATTTTTCTTAAAATTATATATTATACTAAAAAAGATATTGGTAGTCGGTCGGTCAGTACTTGCTGAAATTACTTATTTACGCTTAATTATTATTCTAATTCTAATTGGTTCGTTGGTCGATCAATTAATTCCAATTCTAATTGATATTGGAGTCAATTTCATCCACCAATTTAAATTCTAATTCATATCCAACTCTATATCATTATTAATTGATGTTAAAGTCAAATTCTTCTACCAATTTAAATTTAAATTCTAATTCATATTTAGTTTTATATTATTCTTCTTGATATTTCAGACTAAAATCAATTTAAGCAAACTAAATATAATTAGTTGAATGTAATTTGATATAATGTGCCTCGGATTAAGACAAAATTATAAATAATACCATTACATGCTAAGGTTAAGAACAAAAAGGCTAATGAATGAAGTACTTAATGAAGTTAGAATCCCATGTTTGTGTTATATATTATTCAACTCTCTTACTCTCTTTAGTTAATGTTCTCTAGTATAATTCTCAATAGTTAATCGTAGTATAATCAAAACCCAAATTGTTATTCGTCTTAGCATTGAATAATAGCCATATCATTGTTGCATAAGTGCATAAATCACAAAGTTAATCTAAGCTTATCCCTGTGGTAATGAACTAGAAATAATTCTATATTACTTGCGAATGTGTATACTTGCGTGTATTATTAGCGCGTGTTTAGCGACTAACAAGTTTTTGGCGCCGCTGCCGGGGATACGGTGTTAACTTTTAGTTTAAGTGTTTGTCATCAGTGATCATTAAAGTTCATTGACTCGGACATTGTTACTTGCTTACTATTTTCCTTGTCGTGTTTCAGGTACTCTAGCGAGCGTGTATGCATACGCGTTCGCGGACTCGTAAGAGAACTCTGGATCAAGCCAAGAAAGAAGCTGTAGTGATTCGAAGGGAAGTTTTTAAGGACGAAGAGAAAGTAGAAGAAGAAGAAGAAAAAGTTGAGGAACCAGCTTTAGTAGTAATGAGAGATCAAGCAAAAAATCCTAAGGCTCTGATGGACTATTCTCAGGCTAAGATCAATGATATTCAGTCAAACATCATCAGACCAGTCATCTCGGCTAACACCTTTGAGATCAAGTCGAGCACAATTTAGATGATACAGAACTCAGTTCAGTTTGGGGGTTCTCCTACAGAAGACCCCAACATGCACATCAGGGATTTCATCGAGATCTGTGACACTTTCAAGTTCAATGGGGTGGCTAAAAATGCTATCAAGTTGAGACTTTTCCCATTCTCTCTGAGGGATAAAGCAAAATACTGGTTACATTCTGTACCACCAGGGTCTATTACCACATGAGAGGATCTTGCTTAAAAGTTTCTCACTAAATTCTTTCTTATGGCGAAGACTGCTGCAATCAGGAATGCTCTTACTCAGTTTGCACGGCAAACTGGAGAATCTCTGTGTGAGGCTTGGGATCGATATAATGTGATGCTAAGGAAGTGCCCACACCATGGCATGCCTGACTGGATGATTATAAATTGTTTTTACAATGGATTGGGTGCTACTTCTAGACCCATGCTCGATGAAGCATCAGGAGGAGCATTGTGGGCTAAGAGCTACAATGAAGCTTATGAACTGATCGAACTGATGGCTGCTAATGAATACCGGATCCTTTTCAGAGGCTAACTCAGGGTAAAGTAGCGAGAATTTTGGAGTTGAATTCACCAACTGCTATAGCTGCCCAACTTAAGGCTTTGACGAAGAAGGTGGACACTTTGGATAATTATGGAGTTAATCAAATCACTAGTATTTTTTAGCTTTGTGCGGGGGCGCATGAAACTAAGCAGTGCGCTATTTTTAGCGAATTAGCTCAATTTGTGAGCAACTTTCAGAGATCGCAGCAACAAGCTCCAGCCACTTATCATCCAAATAACCGCAATCATCATAACTTCAGTTGGAGTAACAATCAGAATGCGATTCAACAATCTTATCAGCCATACACAGCAAAGCAGTATAACCCTTCTGGTTTTCAGCAACCACAATATTCCCCTAGACAATAACTTCAACTTCAGCAGCTACCACAAGTTAATGAAAAATCTGAATTGGAGGAGTTGAGGCTCATGTGTAAGAGCCAAGTTGTGTCTATCAAGACCTTGGAGAATCAGATTGGGCAAATTACTAATGCGTTATTGAATTGTCAACCTCGCACGCTTCCGAGCGATACAGAAGTGCCAGGAAAGAAATAAGCTAAGGATCATGTGAAGGCAATTAAATTGAGGTCTGGTAAGGTTGCGAATCCTGAAAAAGCAAAGACTCCAGAATCTGAAGTTGAGACTGAAGAAAAAGAAGTGCAGAAGGAAGCATAAGTGGAACCAAGGAAGACTACTATTGAGCACACTCCTCCTGAGGGTAATACAGGGGGGAAACAGATCTATCCTCCACCTCCTTTTCCTAAGAGGTTGTAAAATAAAAAGCTGGATAAGTAGTTTAAGAAGTTTCTGGAGGTGTTCAAGAAACTTCACATCAACATACCTTTCATTGAAGCTCCCGAACAAATGCCTAGTTATGCGAAGTTCATAAAAGGTATTCTCTCTAGGAAGGTGAAGCTTGATGACTTAGAGACCATTGCTCTCACGGAGGAATACAGTGTTGTGCTACAACAGAAGCTGCCTCCGAAGCTTAAAGATCCTGGAAGCTTCACTATTCCTTCCACCATTGGAAATGTGACATTTGACAAATGCTTATGTGACTTGGGAGTTAGCATCAATCTGATGCCCTTGTCAATCTTCAAGAAGTTGGACTTGCCTGATCTAAAGCCTACTTATATGACTTTGTAGTTGGCCAACCATTCTATTACATATCGACGAGGTATTGTGGAGGATGTCTTGGTCAAGGTGGATAAACTCATCTTCCCTGCTGATTTTTTAATTATTGATTTCGAGGAGGATAAGAAGATTCCCATAATCTCGGGAAGACCTTTCTTGGCTACTGGCCGAACCTTGATAGATGTACAGAAAGGTGAGCTCACCATGCGAGTGATGGATCAGGATGTAACTTTTAATGTGTTCAATTCCATGAAGTTCCCTACGGAAAATGAGGAGTGCTTAAATGTGGAGTTGGTTGATTATGTGGTTACTTCAGAATTTGATCAATTGCTAAGGTGTGATGCCTTAGAGAAGGCCTTGTTGGGGAATTCCAATAGTGAAGATGATGAAGGGGATGAGTAGTTGCAATTCTGAATGCCTCTCCATGAAAGAGGAAGATTGATATGCCTTTTGAATCTCTGGGAATTGAGGAGTTGAACAAAGCTCCTAAGCGCCTCAAGCCATCTATTGAGGAAGCTCCTACTCTTGAGTTTAAGCCTTTACATGAACATTTGAGGTATGCATTTTTAGGTGATGCATCCACTTTTCCTGTTATTATAGCATCTGACCTTTCAGGTAGCGACAAGGAGAAGCTTTAGAGAATTCCTAGAGAATTCAAATCGGCAATTGGTTGGACTATAGCAGATATCAAGGGAATCGACCCTTCTTATTGTATGCATAAAATTATGCTAGAGGAAGGTAGCAAGCCTACTACTGAGCAACATAGAAGGTTAAACCCTATCATGAAGGAAGTTATGAAGAAGGAAATTCTTAAGTGGCTGGATGTAGGGATCATCTATCCCATTTCTGGCAGTTCTTGGGTGAGTCCGGTTCAGTGTGTACCAAAGAAGGAGGTATCACAGTCATTGCTAATAAGAAGAATAAGCTCATTCCTACTCGAACAATCACGGGGTGGAGAGTTTGTATATATTATAGGAAGCTGAACAAGGCTACAAGAAAAGATCACTTCCCTCTGCAGTTTATTGATCAGATGCTTGACAAATTGGCTGGGCATGAGTACTACTGTCTTCTGGATGGTTATTCTGGTTATAATCAAATTTGTATTGCTCTAGAAGATCAGGAGAAGACTACTTTCACTTGTCCATTTGGTACTTTCGCGTTTTGAAGGATTTCTTTTGGGTTATATGGAGCACCGACCACATTTCAGAGATGCATGATGGCTATCTTCTCTGATATAATTGGTCAGAATGTGGAAGTATTCATGGACGATTTCTCTGTGTTTGGTGATTCATTTGATGAGTGCTTGTAGAATTTAGGTGACATTCTCAAGAGGTGTGTTGAGACCAATTTGGTTCTTAATTGGGAGAAATGTCACTTTATGGTGCGACATGGCATTATTCTTGGGCACAACATCTCTAGCAAGGGTCTTGAGGTGGATAAATCCAAAGCGGGGGTCATCGAAAATCTTCCCCCACCAATTTCTGTTATGGGAGTTCGCAGTTTTCTTGGTCATGCGGGCTTCTAAATGCGGTTTATCAAGGACTTCTAAAAAATTTCTAAACCTTTGTGCAATCTTCTAGAGAGGGATGTCCTGTTTAAGTTTAATGACGAGTGCATGACCGCTTTTGAGTTCTTAAGGAAGAGTTTAATCATGGCACCGGTCATAACTGCAGCCGATTGGAGTGAACCTTTTGAGATGATGTGCGATGCAAGTGACTATGTAGTTTGAGCAATTCTTGGGCAGAGAAAGAAAAATATATTTCATGTAGTCTACTATGCTAGTAAGACCCTAATTGGTACTCAACTGAATTATCCTACTACGGAGAAGGAACGTTTGGCTATTGTCTATGGTTTCGAGAAATTTTGATCTTATCTGCTTGGGATGAAGGTGACAGTTTTCACTGATCACGCTGCCATTTGATATCTTGTCTCGAAGAAGGACTCGAAGCCTAGATTGATTCGATGGGTTCTTTTACTCCAGGAATTTGAATTAGAGATCAAGGACAGAAAAGGGACTGAAAATCAAGTCGCTGATCATCTCTCGCGTTTAGAGGATCCGATAGCTACTTCACAAGATAAGACATTAAGCAACGAGTCTTTTACCGATGAGTAGCTGTTTGGAGTGCAAGAGGAAGAACCGTGGTTTGCAAACATTGTGAACTACCTTGTGAGTAATATCATGCCTCCCGACTTATCATATGCTCAAAAGAAGAAGTTTCTGCATGAAGTGAAGTGGTATATGTGGGATGAGCATTTCTTTTTCGACAAGGAGCTGACCAAATCATCAGGAGATGTATTCCTCACAGCGAAACGGGGGGGGGGGGGGATCTTGCGAGATTGCCACTCAACGGCTTATGGAGGACACTATGGTGGAGAAAAGACAGCAGCTCGTATTTTTCAAGCAGGTTTCTTTTGGTCGACTTTATTTAAAGATGCTTATCAGTTCATTTTGAAATGTGATCGATGCCAACGTGTGGGTAATATGTCCAAGAGGGATGAAATGCCTCTTAATGTGCTTCTCGAGGTTGAAGTCTTCGATGTTTGGGGAATTGACTTCATTGGGCCATTTGTCTCATCTTGTAACAATCAGTATATCTTGTTGGCGGTTGATTATGTATCGAAATGGGTTGAAGTTAAGGCGTTGCCAACGAACGATGCGAAAATAATGCTTAATTTTCTTCACAAGCAGGTATTCACAAGATTTGGAACTCCAAGAGTCATAATCAATGATGAGGGATCGCATTTTTGTAATCGCAAGTTTACTGCTATGATGCAAAGATATAATATAAATCATCACATTGCTACGGCTTATCATCCTCAGACGAATGGTCAAGCTGAGGTCTCTAACAGAGAGATCAAACATATTTCAGAGAAGGTGGTGTGTCCATCAAGGAAAGATTGGTCATTGAAGCTTGACAAAGCTGTTTGGGCGTATAGAACAACATACTAGACTCCATTGGGAATGTCTCCGTTTCAGTTGGTTTATGGTAAGGGGTGTCATTTGCTGGTGGAGCTGGAGCATAAAGCGTATTGGGCTTTGAAGAAGTTGAATCTGGACTTGGATGCAGCTGGAAAGAAGAAGATGCTTCAATTGAATGAACTAAATGAGTTTCGACTTCAAGCATCTGAAAACAACAAAATGTATAAGGAGAAAGTCAAGAGGTGGCATGATAGAGGTATAGTGCTTAAATCATTTGTGCCTGGGAAACAAGTTCTCTTGTTCAACTCTCGTCTCCGTCTTTTTTCCTGGAAAGTTGAAGTCAAGGTGGTCAGGGCCGTTTGTTGTCAAGACTGTGTTTTCACATGGAGTGGTGGAGATTTTTGAGAATGATCCGGGCCAAACATTCAAGGTAAATGGTCAGAGGTTGAAGCATTACAATGGTGACACGGCAAACCGCTAGGTGGTTAGTGCCGTTTTATTATCCGTTTGATCTCGCATTTCTACATCAAGCTAATGAAGTAAAACAAGCGCTTCTTGGGAGGCAACCCAAGTTTGTTGTACATTAGTAGGTAGAGGAAGCAAGAAAAAAGAAGAAAAATATAAAAAAATCAGAAAAAAAGAAAATTTCAGGGCCAACTTCAGAAGCTGAGTGCGGCCGCGCTGATTTAGCGCGCGGCCGTACTGGTATTCCAGAAACCAAGCGCGCCCACGCTGATCTAGCGTGCGGCCGCGCCAATTTGGCAGAAGGTGAGCGCGCCAGCGCTATTCTAGCGCGCGGCCGCGCTCGGGTCTCGATTCAGAAAAAATAGCAGTTTGTGAAGAGAAAATCGTGGTTTTTAATAGAAAATCAATTTCCACCCAATTTTTACTCTTCCACATCCCAAATTTCCCTCTTCAAATCAAACCCATTATTCCCACTATTCTCATAATCAATTCCCACTTCTATTCCATATCTAATTCTCTTCTCACCTCCTATATATACACACACACTTATATACAAACTTCTCCACCACTTCTCAAATTCTCAAACACAATTCTCTCTCAAACACTTATCTTTTATTCTCTCTTAGTCAATCCCAATGGCACCTAAAAGACAAAGAACTCAAGTCAGGTGGTGTGAGACCGAGGTTTTTGACTCCCGAGGATGAAGCGGAGTATACGAGGCTTCTCTCGAAGCCTATAGCAAAGGAGCAAGGTTTTCTACCATCGGGGAAAGATGGTAAGTTGTTGGAGATGATCTTAGAGATGGGTTGGATTGCTTTTTGTGAGGCACCCACTGCTGTGCCCATGAGTGTTTTTCGAGAGTTTTATGCTAATGCTAAGGCGGAGAAGAACAATTTCACTGTGGTTAGGAGGATGACGGTGGAATACAATGTGGATGCGATAAGGAGGGTGATTGAGCAATCCGCGAGGAAACCCAGTCAGGACACCTGGAACGATAAGACTCCGAAGGATTTTAATTTGGATTTGATAGTTGCTACTCTTTGTGTGCTTGATACTGATTGAAAGTTCAAGAGGGACACGACTGATTATTCCACATTCCCGGCTTCGTGCATGAACAGGTTTGCACGTGCTTGTAATTCATTTATTTGTGCTAACATCATGCCATCTTCTCATGTGCATGAGATTACTATGGAGCGTGCTCGTCTGTTATGGGGTATTCTTCAGGGCGACTATATGGACCTTGGGATGGTTATTTATCAGGGTATTTTGAGGTTCTTGCGAGGAGGTACTACGGGTTCTATACCCTATGCACCCGTTGTGACGAAGCTGTGCGTGGAAGTTGGTGTTCATTGGCCCGCACATGAGCAACTGCATCTTCCCAGTGCTCCTATTGAAAGTTCTACGCTGTTGAACATGACAGAGTGGGGAGGAGGGAAGCCTGATTTAAAGGGACTTGGTTACTCTTATGACCATCTTCCTGATGGAAGGCCTCACGATCAGATGTATGCGGGTGGAATGCAGCAGGCGAGTAAGGCAGCATGGAGAGCTCAGTTGGGTGAAAAGGCTGGTCCATTGCAGCTACAGCAGCATGAGAAAGCATAGGTTGAAGCTAGTTTGAGTACGGCGCAGTATAGGCATCTAGCGAGGAGGATGGATGCGATGCATGCCATCCATAGTCGATTTGCACGTGATCTCACCCAGGCACTTGGGACTGCATTCAGAGCCACCGGTGTTGACATCCAGTGGCTAGTATTTGGTGAGGATTCCATATATCCACCTCCAGATATGCCTGACACTCCACCCGTTGAGGGTGATGATCCTGATTCTGAGTAGGTATGCCTGGTTCCTTACTATTACCTTCACTGAGGACAGTAAAAATTTTAAGTTTGGGGGTAGTAGTTGAAGGAATATGTTTTGTGTGAGTCGCATATAGTTTACATATTCATGATAAGTTAGAGCATATAGTTTGTATATTTTTCCATGGTAGTTTTTTTTTGTAGTTTTTATGATAGTTTGTTCATATAGTTCATGCATTTGCATTATACATGATCCCTTAGATGATATTTCCGATTGATTTGTGATATTGATGCTAGTGTAGTGATGTCGTATTTAGTGATGTTAAGTCTTGTCGAATTGATTTGCATGCTAGAGATAATTGTATTTCACTAAGTCTTATAGGTTGCTTGAGTGATAGATCATGATCATGATTTGTTTGTTTGTTGAGGTTTAATTGCTTGTTTATATTTAGAATTTAGGATATTCTCTTAATGATAAAATAACATGAATTTTTAAAAAAATTAAAGAAAATTGGATTTCATTGCTAGTTGTTGTGGCTAGGTGTCAAATGGATAGTAGCCGGCTCATATTTATATGAGTAGTCTAGGGTTGAACGAGATGGAGCGAAACACACTCGTTCAGAAATTTGTGAAAAAGAAAAAAAAAGAAAAAAAAGAAAGAAAGAAAAAGGAAAAAGAAAAAAATAAGTGTTATGTAAAATTGATCACGAGTGGGCTCTTTAGTACTCGAGTTATTAAGTTCTTAGGGGACTTTGTGCCTAGTGACCTAAGGCTTTTATAGTCTAGGATCCGCTAACCTAACGCTCGTTACATGGGTACTATTGTATAAGTCTTTTGTGGACCTCACTCATTGCACAGTCAAATAAGCATACTTGTGTTGTTTTGTTGTGAATAAAAATATGAATCCATAATAAACTCCATTATAAGAATTGAAGTGTTATAAGTTATTTTGAGTTTAACTTTTATTTTATTTATAACCTTGCGATTGCTTTGATGAGTAGTGAGTCATGATTATTGATCTAGTTGCGCTAGTATATCTGTAAGCAGTTGCACACACGCACGTCTCTGGTTTGTAGGTTGATTTGTGGGGTTTGATTGATCTTTATGCAAATAACTGCATTTATTGAGATGTTGCTTGTTGATTGGTTTAGTTATTCTACTGGGGATCGTTGCATTCATTTAGTTGCATTCATTCATTTTTATTTCTTGTTCTTTGAGTCTGTTTATGCTTGAGAACAAGCATCGATTCAAGTTTGGGGGTATGTTGAGTGACATTTATGACACTTTATTACGCTCCGTAAAGTTTTGAATCGGTGTATTTGTACTTAAGTTATTGGTGTTTTTACGTGTTTTTGTAGTGTCTTTGCATTGCAGGCATTTTTAGGTAATCAGGTAAATTAGCATGGTTGTAGTGCTAATTTGGTGTTTGGATGGTGTTGGAATAAAGCCTCGTGAAAAGACCGGCTCAAATCAACAAGGAGAAGAAAAGAAATCAAAATTTTATTCAGGAGGAAGGCGCGCCCGCGCTGAAGTAGCGCGCGGCCGCGCCCAATAAGCAGAAACTCAGCGCGCCCGCGCTGGTCAAGCACGCGGCCGCGCCAGGTCGGGGTAGCAGAATTCTGTTTCTATTGGGATTTTGAGAGTTTGAAGCCCTGGTCAATTCTACAGCATATATATACGTAAATAAAGACATTTTTCATAAGGAGAGACGTACAAAAGCTAAGGAGAAGGATTAAGAAGACCATAGAGCACATATCAACCAAGGCGAAGAAGATCTAGTTTATTCTTGTGATTCTTTATTTTAAGTTGTAACCTTGGATGCTAGTTTTATTATTCTTGAACCTTTACATGTGTTTGGTATTCAGTTTATTTAAGTATAAAGACTACATTTGTTATACCATGCTTTCATCGGAACCCACGTTGATGATGAGTCCGATTATGGGCTAATCGTTATCGTGGGGTTCTAGTGGATTTATTAATGGATTTCTTTAGTTGAATTATTTCGATGCCTTAGTGTGTGGCGATTGTATGATAACCTAGTATAGGTTGTGTTTATTCGTCTTATGAGCGTCGCGAACTTATAAGATAGCGTGTTAATTCTTAAAGAAGCGAAAGTGAATTTAAGGATTTAGAACTTGCCATGCTATTATAGGTTCATGTGTTATTGTTATGCATGATTCATAGGTAATTTTAACCATCTTACTTGCCCTATATAATCTCGATAGATAACTTGTGCATTAAACTGTTATGTTTTCAAATTCTATAGACATATAGGGTCTCAATATAATCGGTGTCTATTCAGCTTCTATCTCTTTTATGGATGTCTGGTAGTATGGTATTCGTGCAACGAAAGTTGGCGTTTATCAGTTTCGTGTTATCTGATTAGTGTCATCACCATTACATGCTAAGGTTAAGAACAAAAAGGCTAATGAATGAAGTACTTAATGAAGTTAGAATCCCATGTTTGTGTTATATATTATTCAACTCTCTTACTCTCTTTAATTAATGTTCTCTAGTATATTTCTCAATAGTTAATCGTAGTATAATCAAAACCCATATTGTTATTCGTCTTAGCATTGAATAATGGCCATATCATTGTTGCATAAGTGCATAAATCACAAAGTTAATCTAAGCCTATCCCTGTGGGAACGAACTAGAAATAATTCTATATTACTTGAGAATGCGTATACTTGCGTGTATTATTAGCGTGTGTTTAGCGACTAACAATCATAAAAAAAACCAAACGATTCCTTGAACTCAAAAACCGAAATCAAAGTCAAGAACAAGAAAAATCGATTTTAACAAATATCCAACCTCGATTGGTGATGTTTATATCAAAAGATCCGTCTCTTCAAGAGGATTAATTTGGTTACTCGAGCAAAATCAGAGGTTTAGTGAATCTTCCACAATCACGGTTTGATTCATTGCAAAGTCCAATAGATCTGCAACTGCAAAGTCCATGAACTGTGGTGCACTAAATTCCTATTTTGACTCACCAACCAGGAGCACACTTGTACACATCTTACTAGAGTCCAATTCTAAGTGTAATGTACATCAGGTTCCTGATATGTCGTAATATCCTCAAGACTCGTCACTGGTACTATATGTTAGATACTGCTTCCTGATAATAACCTAGCACAATATACACATTACAATGATAACAATTCCAGCTTGCAAACAACCATATCCCTCAGTTAAACCTTTGTTGTTATCTCCAAAGGTAACCAGTGGGTCAGCTTTCTCAACCATATTTGATAGCAGGGCTCTATCTCCGGTCATATGTCTTGACGATCCACTATCAAGAGTCCACACTACCAGTTCCACCTGTTTAATGCCCTGCACTACAAATGGATTAGACCTTCTTCGGAACCCAAACTTGGTTGGGCCCGGCAATACTTGTAGAATTTTCCTTTGTCAGGCAAAACAACATTCTTAACTTTAATGGTCTCAACTTTCTCAATGACTGAATATTTGACCTTGTAAACAGCCTTAACAAATTTCTGTTTAGGCTTAGGCACAAATGTCTCCTTTCTAGCCTTAGAAGGACTAGCAGTCTTAGACCTATCATGCTTCCTATTATTCACATGCTGACGAGGAGTAGTCCTATCACTAGAAACATGCTTACCATTAAAATAAGCATACATCAAATTGAAAGCACAAGACATATAATTAGGAACACCACATTCTTTATGAGAGGGATTAATAACAGGCAAATTATGCATGGTAGACATGGCATTTTTGTTATCCAACTCATGTATGTCTGAGTTAGTCTCAGTTGCTTTCACAACTTTGACTGGAACTTTCGACACATTTGACTTGGAAACAACCTTCTCATTAGCACGATCTTCAGCACGTATTTCTTCTTGAATAATAAAGGAGGTCTAATCAAATGGTTCAACAATTGATCCTTTATAGAGGGGTTTATCAACACCCTTAAGCACATGTGGTACTTCCCTACCTTTAGCACAGACATGAGGAGGGGAGTTTATGCCTAATTCTCCAATAGCAGCATTGTAATCAAAACCTATTCCAGATGTTTGATTAACAGCTTGCTTACTGTAGAACTCTTTAGCCTTCGAACAAGAATTAAAGTAAGCTTTAACCTTAGTCTCAAGACCGGTGATCTTGTCTTTGAGAATAGTTTCGAGTTGTCTATAACAATTAACTCTATTTTCTAGAAAAGATACTTGTTCTTTTAATTTGTCTTGATTAATGTGCACAAGTCTTAATTCATTGACCTCTTTCTCAAGGTCTTTGATCTGCTGACTTAACAGTTCATTATCACGACGAGCACAATCTAAGGAACCTCCTAGATGATAAACTAATTCAGCATCAATAAATTTTACCTCTTTTCTTGACGATGAAGTATTTCCATCAATAGCCATAAGAGCGAGATTCTCATCTTCTTCATCTTCACTATCAGTATCATCCCAGCTTCTTCCCTTTTCCAGATAAGCCCTTTCAGAGTTACTCTTCTGATTTGAATCATAAGAGTTCTTCCTTATTTGCTTTGGCTTCCTGCATTCTACGACAAAGTGTCCCAACTCATTGTAGTTATAGCATCTAATGGTGCTCCGATCAACCATCCCTGTTTTGTATCCACCACTGCTAGTGTTAGAGGATGAAGATCCATTTTTATGGAATCTGTTGTAGTTGGACTTGTACTTGAACTTGGGATTTCTCTTGAATCTGACATTGGAGAATCTCTTGATATTCTGGGCCATTGACTCATCTTCCAATTGCCCAAGCTCTTCCAAGGAGTAAAAATCATCACTGGATTGATTTGTAGTAGGAGGATCATATTCTGCTACTAATACATTTTCCTCAGCCTTGGAATACTGTACCATTCTCTCTGACTGTTGAGATTGTTGTTATTGTTGACCTTCAGCTACTAGAGCAGTAGATGTGCTGACCACTCTATCTTTCTCGTAGACTTCCTTCTGCTGAATTTGCTCCAACTCATAGGTTTTTAACACACCATAGAGTCTATCCAAAGAAATCTCACTCAGATCTCTAGCTTCTCTTATGGCAGTGATTTTATGTTCAAGATGAGTTGGCAGTGTTAAAAGGAACTTTTTGTTGACCTCCCTGATTGAATAATATTTTCCATTTATGTTCGGGTTATTGATCAATGCATTGTACCTCTCAAACACTTCAGTAATTCCTTCTCCTGGATTGGATTTAAAATGTTCATACTCAGAGGTTAGGATCTCTAACTTGTTCTCCCTAACTTCCTCTGTGCCTTCATTAATCACCTCAATAGTTTTCCAGATGTGTTGGGAATTTTTGCATTTCATCACATGTCTATTCATCAAGGGATCGAGGGAATCAACTAAAATTAACTGAAGGCTGGCATCCAAGGATGCTTCTTCTTTTTCAGCAGGAGAAAAATCCTCAGGCTCTTTTGCATAGGTTCTAGCTTTGATAATCATAACATCATCTACTATCACCTCTGGTTCAATAACCATCGGAGTTTTTGGACCCTTCTTTAACAGGTTCAGATATTTGGGATTTGCAACTTGTAAAAATAAGAGCATCTTCTTCTTCCACATAATATAATTTTCTTTATCAAATAGTGGAATTTTAATGGTTCCAACTTTTTGTGAAGTCATTATGAATTTTTGAATAAATAAAAATTCAAGGAGTTGAAAAATCACAAAAGTCTAGGATCTTGATTTGTTCGTTAATCAGAAGGCTCTGATACCAATTGTTAGGTCCCAATGTGTTTGTAGAAGGGGGGTTGAATACAAACTATACCGTTTAATCGAATTTAGTGTGGAATAAAAATTGAAACAAAATTCAAGTTAAATAAAAATATTATTAAACTTGAAATTTGTTACAACAACGGTATCGATTACAAGGGATTAATCTCAAATTAATTATCACAAATCTAGAATAAATTCGACATGAACTTTTTCTATTTTTGTAATAAAAATAATCAAATGCTAAACGCAATTTGAGATTAAGTTCTAGGGATTTTGATCCGCTAGATAGTTACACAAGAACAAAGAATGATTTCTAGTTGTTTGGATTTAACTTTAAAACTAGAAATGAATGATCTTGAATTCAGCAGAGAGATGAAATATTGGTTCTGCGGCTGCTGTTCTTGGTTGGTTGATTTTTGTTGTGAATAGATATGAATGTCTGTTGCTTCTGTCTTTTAAATAATAATCAACAGAACTGAAATGAACTGACATGACAATCCCACAGCTGGTAGAACTTTCGGTGAGACAATCTGTTGTACTACCATGGCAATCGGCATGACAATCTGTTGAACTAGCAAGACAATTGGTGAGACAATCATTTGTACTAACAAGACAATCGGTATTACTATCTCCTGAACTAGCATGACTTTCGGCAAGACTATTGAATGAACTGGTATGACTTTCGGTATGACAATTGATTGTCATACCAGTTCAAATGATTGTCTTGCTGAATTAATCTTGAATATAAATTCAAAATCAATACTGAAAATTCCTAATATTAATTCAGAATTAATTAATCAATTAATTCAATTAATAAATAAATTAATCTTTACAGATATAATTTATTTTCTTAATTAAACTATATGACTTAATTAATTAATAGAGAATTAATACTACTCTTCAACAACAACCATTCTTCTAAAAATCTTCTGAAAATCACTGTCAATAATGAATCAATTCCACCACTTCAATGTTGACACTCGATGTACTGTCTGGTTCATGAGTGACTAACTTTCATAACGTTTCTTCATGTCTTGACTTTGATAACTTGATTTTCTTCAGATTAAATCCCTGTAATTATCTGATACCCTGACAAGATCTCTGTCACTTGATTAAATCCACAATCTTGATTTATATCACTGAGGCTTGATCAATTTCTTGAACTTCTTCCAGTGAATTAATTCATCAAGTCTGTAGATGAACCTTGTTTCTGAATCATTTGACAGATGTTACTTTGTGAGATCTCTTTGACGGTAGATCTATTATTTACTTGCTACATTCTTATTTGAGCTGCTATGACATATGCCTTTCATTGTTAAATAAAATGACTTATGTTATTTTTGGTATTCATCTCTGAGATAATAACTTGTGGAGTGTGTGTATATTGTGGGGTCACAGTATGCAGTAGTTGGTTGTTTATTAAGATTGAATGTTATTAAGGGAAATGGAACTCGTGACAACCCGGATCCCCGACCCCGGATTTGGGGGTGTTACAATAGGCATTCTGCTGGTCCTTTTGAAACAGTAAATTAGGCAAGATAAGTGTAAGTGAGTTGGCTTCACCGCCACACGTATAGCAGGTTCATAGGTGTTTATATGTGTATACTTATAAAGACTAATTTAGCTCTATTATATATAAAATGGAGGCTTGAATTGAGTTATATGAGCAACTTATAGAATTTGATGTCAGCAAGAGGTTGTTAAGTAGTGAGTAATGCTGCGAGTAAACGTTTATGAAAAATTGTAAGGTTGAGGGATCAACCTGAGAAAATGGATGAGAGATACTTGGATGTATCATTATCTGATCCTTAGTCTGATTCTGAGGACATAATCCTTTTAAGGGGGGAAGGATGTAATATCATGGATATCGCGTGTAGTTATTTTTATCAATAAATGATTATTATATGATAATTATGTGAATTTTGATGAATTATCTGATGATTGACAATTATATTTACATGTTTATATGTAATAAGATATGAGTATATTAATTTTAATATGTCCAGAATAAAATATAGATAATTTTGGTATTTTTCTCGTAATTTTTGGATCGTTATATGATTTTATAATGATTTACAGATTTAATAATTATTTTCTGAATAATTACAAAATTATTTTATAAACATTTCGGTGAATCAACAAAACCCGTATTCTCGAAAGACGTGATATTATTGTATTATTTTCGTGTAAAGTGTTTTATAAAAAGTCCGGTTTGGATAATTATCCAATACGGGTAACAAATCAGATCGTTTTTGCAGTTACTTAGCGACTAAGTAACTAATTTATCAATCCAAAATGATCCAACACGAACCAATATTCCATAAATATATATAGCCCTTTTATTATTTCATTTTATTCGTATAATCATAATCGATCAGTAGAAATATAGAATTTACAGAGAAAAACCCTAAAAACGTTGCGTTCTTCATAATCAAACGCACAAATGAAGGCGTTATCGAACTCCGATTCAAGCGTGCAATATATCAAATCGAAACTCTTGACAAACTCTTTCTGAAATCCAACATCTATTCAAGTGTATAAATCAAAGTTTTCTTCTTATTTATTTATTTTAATTCCAATTAATTAAGGATTTATATATGAATTTTTGTTCTTGATATTGTTGATATGATTTGATGATTCCATCGTGTAGATAATCTTTTTCTGGTCATTTTGGTATATTATACATCAAATTTGGAGTTCAATAACATATATAATAGGGTGTTTGATTCTCATAAATTAAAATTAGGGTTTTGAATGTTTTAATGTTCTTAATTAGAATTGGGAACTTTTAACCTGTGGATTCTGGGCTCGATTGAGTGATACCGGTTGATAGATCGTTCAAAACCCAGTCTATTCATGTAATTAGTTCGTGTATTAGCCGTTGATTTCGAGTCGCCGGAAACTGGTATTGACGGCGGCGTTCTTCATTTCTGATTAAAATTCTGATTGCTACGTTGTGTGTTTGCAAAGTATGGTTACACAGAACGATTCATGGCATGGTGATGATCGAATATGCAGTTCCTGGTGTGTTTTTGGGCAAGAATACGGCGGCCGGCGAAATCGCCGCAGGTGTAGTCGATTAATTTTATTTATTTTAATTAATCGATTAATTTAATATTAATTGATTAATTAATTTAATTAATTTTAATTGATTTAATAATTAGATTTAATTATTTATTTTTGATTTAAAAATTCTGAAAAATAGTTTCGAGCTTTAAAATATTATTTTAAATTATTTTCAAGGCTCGATAATTATTATAAAATTATTTTAAAGTTAGATTCGGGTGTTCGAACTCTATTATTTAATTATAAAATTATTCGGAGACCCGTTTTAATTCCGAAAAATGTTCAAAAATTCGTATTAAATACTTGGAAAATCATTTTAACCCCGAATCTTCTTTGAAAAATTATTTTGATCGAATATCCTGTATGCTATGTGCTACGTGCTATCTGATTGATGTGTAATATGCTGATGTGGTTATTGTTTGACTATTTTAGTCATAACTTTCAATCCGTAAATCGGATTTGGGTAAAACGCAGGGTTAATAAAAGCTTATGATGTCTATGTGACGATTAGAATGATATGAGATTGAGTATTGATAGATACTTGTGATGCCTAGCAGAGTAAGTGAGGCATAGAAAAGAAAGCCAGTGATCCGTAAATAGAACTTGATTCTTCTGGATCATTTTAATTGGTTATTGTTTAACCTCAGTTATTGCTATTATGACTTGCTGAGCTAGTTAGCTCACTCTTGCAAACTATTTATGTTTTCAACAGTTGAAAAGGAAATTGTTGGTAACAAGGATTCCCATTCCAGTGTGCGAGCTAGGATTCCAGGTTAAGTTGGATCGAGCTAGCAGGAGCTTAATATTGTAGATGATTTATGCAAGATTGTAAGAACAATATCATTAGCAATTGTAAGTTGAACTAGTTGGGATTTGGTACGATGTAATAAAAGTTAAGGCCATGGCTTGTTTTCATAGTTTAACCTGTTGCGATCCGTGGTTGTGTAAAGAAGGGTCAATGCATATTAAATTTTATATACATGTTTATATATTGTGGTGTGTATGTTGTGAGCCCCAAACTTCTGACCCGAGTTTGGAGGGCGTCACAGTTGAGGTTGATTGGCCACCTGATCCTCCACCCGAAAAGGGTGATCCTCCCGCTAACTAGGTATGCCTTGTATCCTTATTATTACCTTCCATGAGGACATAGAAAATTTTAAGTTTGGGGGTGATAATGTAAGGATTAGTAGTTTGTGTGTGTCCATATAGATTCATATTGCATGTTTAGTAGTAGTTATTCGTATTTTTGCATGTTTGATCATTTAGTTTATATTATTTGTTTGCATATTTGTTCATGTTATTATGTGAGTCCATGTAGTTATATTTGTATGCATATAACATGATCCCTTAGGTTGCGCTGATTCTGATTGATTTGTTAATGTTAATTTGACTGTAGTGATGTCGAATAGAGGGTTGTTAAAGTCCTAATGAATTGAATTGCATGCCCAGGAACAAAGTTTTTTTCACAAGTCTTATAGGTTGCTTTCGAACTAGATCATGATCATACTTGTTTGCTTGTTGAGATTTAATCACTTGGTTATACTTAGAATTTGTGTTATTCTTGTAATGACGTAGGAACACTGATTTTTAAACTAGGGAAAAATATGGATATCATTGCTTGTTGTGAATAAGGATAGGCGTCAAATGGCTAGTAGCCGGCTCATATTTTTATGAGTAGTCTAGGGTTGAATGAGATGGAGCGAAACACACTCATTCAGGAATTGAAAAAAAAAAGAAAAAAAATGAGAAAAAAAAGAAAAGAAAAAAAAAGTACGTGTTTATGCATAATTGATTAAGAGTGAGCTCTTTAATACTCGAGTTATTAAGTTCTATGGGACTTTGTGCCTAGTGACCTAAGGCTTTGATAGTCTGAAATCCGCTAACCTAACGCTCGCTACATGGGTATTATTGTATAAGTCTTTTGGGACCTCACTCATTGCATGGTCAAATAAGCATCTTTGTTATGTGTTCAATAATAACATGAATCCTTGTATAACTCTAGTAGAAAGGAGGTGTTGTGAGTCATTACATGTTTATCGTCTATTCTCTTTATAAACTCGTGATTGTTTTGATGACAGATAAGTTATGTATATCTATCAAGCGTTGCACACACGCACGTTTCTGGTTTGTGAGTTGATTTGTGAGATTTATTCGAACTCTGTCTAGAGTCATTACATTCTTAGAGGCATTGGATTATTCATTTGGTTATGGTTATTCTGAGGGGATCGATTTCATTATCATTTAGTTGCATTCACGTAGTTGCATTCATGCATTAGTTTTGTTTTATAGTTTTTGAGTCTGTTTATGCTTGAGGACAAACATCGATTCAAGTTTTGGGGTGTGATAAGTGGATTTTATATCTACTTGGAACGCTTCATTACAGGCTTAATTTGGTGTTATGGATTCAAGTTATTGGTAGTTTTTATGTGTTTTGTGTTATTACATTACATGCATTAGTTGGATGAATAAATGCGCTTTTCAAGGAAATATGTTGAAAAGAGATCAAATTCTGAAGTCAAGACCATTCTCAAGTTGTAGAGAATCTCGATAGTTTCGCGTGTACTATTGAATCGTCGAATTCTGCGAAACTCAAACTGCAGCCAAAACAAGAATTGAAGTCAAAGTGCAGGAAGGCGGCGCGCCCGCGCAGGAAGCAGGGCAACCGCGCCAGAGATGCAGAAAGTCAGCGTGCCCGCGCGGGAGAGCGGGGTGGCCGCGCGGGGTTCCTGTGCCAGAATCCTGTTTTGTGTTGAAATTAGAGATTTTGAGAGCCCAGGTTCACCAGAAGCCTATATACCCATAATAATTCGTTTTTAATAACGGGTAGCCAAGGGAGAGCAATACGAAAACCTAAAGAGCACAAGACGGCTACGGAGAATAATAATTTTGTATTCTTCAATATAGTTGATACTTTGATACTTGTTTTCGATTTGTCTTTGAACCCTAGTACTCTTATATTGTTCATTATCATGTTTTCATTGGAACTCATGGTGAAGATGAGTTCGATTATGAACTAATCGTTGTCATGGGGTTCTAACGGATTTATCTATAGATTTCAATAGTTAATTATTTTATTATCTTTAGTGTGTGGTGATTTATGATTTCCTAGTTTGGTTGTGCTTATTCGTATTTGATGCGTAACTAATATATAAGATTGTTTGTTAATCTCTATTGAAGCGAAAGTGAATATAGAGGTTTAGAACTTTCCATGCTAGAATAGGTTTATGTATGAATTGACATGCATAATTTGTAGTGTAATTTTAACTATCTTACATACCTTATGTAATCACAATAGATAACTTGCTCTTCAATCATTATGTTTTCAATTTCAATAGACATATAGGGACTAAGCATAATTGGTGTCTACACAAATTTTATCTTGATTTTGGATGTTTAGTAGTATGGTGTTCGTATATCGAAAGGTAGCGTATACTAATTTCGTGTTATCTGATTAGTTATCATCACCATCGCATATTATTGATAAAGACATAAACTTTGAATGAAGTTAGAATCTCATGTTCTATTCTCATATAAGTAATTCACTTTTAATCTCTTAGTTAAGTTGCTAGTATAATCTCTTAGGTAGTTAATCAACTCAAACTTGTTACTTGTCTTAGCTATGAACAATAATCATACATTGTTGCACAAGTGCATAATCTGAACTTAACCTAAACCGGTCCCTGTGGGAACGAACTTGACTTACATCTTATACTACTTGTGATCACGTGCGCTTGCGTGTATTTTCGCGTGTGTTTTAGTGTGAACATACAGCTGTCTCGTCTTAAAACTCAAGGAAAGATTATGCTAGAGAAGTAATGCACATCATTGGAGAAGCTCCGAAGAGGGTCAAGACATGAGTAACAATCACATTCGATGACTTTGACTTGGAAGGGATCAAGTTTCCCCATGATGACCCCCTAGTCATAACACCTATCATAGGAAATAACCTGATAAAGAGAGCCCTTGTAGACAATGGAGCATCGTTAGACATCTTGCTCTATGATACTTTCATAAGGATGGGATACAATGATTCTCAATTAACCCCAACTGATATGCCGATATATGGTTTCGGTGGAGTCGAATGTCTGGTTGAAGGGACAATTAAACTACCTCTAACAATGGGACATGAGCCAACACAGGACATACAAATGTTGAACTTTGTGATGGTTAAGGCTGGGTCAACATATAATGCGATCATGGGAAGGACATGTATACATGCCTTCAAGACAGTCCCCTCATCCTACCATTTCGTGATCAAGTTTTCAACCAAAGACGGGATAGGAGAAGAAAGAGGAGACCATAAGATGGCCAGGAGTTGCTATGTAGCCTCGCTGAGGGTAGATGGAGCCGGGGGTAGGTCTTGCTCATTGAAGATTTGGATATTCGTGAGAATGATGAGAAACGAGAAAAACCGGCAGAAGACTTGATCCCGATACCTTTGGCTCCTGAGGATCCCGGGGAAGTAACTTTCATTAGGACATCATTGGTAGATCCCCTTAGAGGGAAGTTAATAAGGTTTTTGCAAGAGAATGATGATATGTTTGTATAGTCGGCAGCAGATATACCCGGTATAGATCCAGAGTTGATCACCCATAAGTTGAACGTAGATCTGAATCGAAAGACCATAAAGCAAAAGAAAAGGAGTTTTGCCCTCAAAAGGCAGGAAGCTATCAAGCAAGAAGTTGAGAAGCTCTTAGAGGATGGTTTCATTAAAGAGATACAATTTCCGGAATGGTTAGTGAATCCTGTAATGGTAAAGAAGGCTAATGGAAAATGGATAATGTGTGTTGATTTTACTGATCAGAATGATGCATTCACGAAGGATTATTTCCCTTTCCCAAGGATAGACACTCTGATAGATGCTATTACAGGGCAAGAGATATTGAGTTTCATGGATGGATTTAGCGGATACAACTAGATCAAGATGCATAAAGATGACATCCCCAATAATTTATCACTGACTTTGGTGTTTTTTGTTACCTCGTTATGATATTTGGTCTCAAGAATACAGAAGCTACGTACCAAAGATTGATGTCCAACATTTTGAAGGACCTTATTGGGAAGACCATGGAGATTTATGTAGATGACATGTTAGTCAAGGGTCTCGAGAAGACAGACCATGTAACCGACTTGAGCCTTTTAGGTCTTAAGATATCACAAAATGATGTTGAATCCTGCCAAGTGTGCTTTCAGAGTAGGTTGTGAAATTTTTTTAGGATTGATGGCTTCTAAGAGGGGAATTGAGGTCAATCTAGACAAGATAAAGGCCATCTTAGACATGGAACCTCCATGTTCCATAAAGGATGTTCAGAAAGTTACCGAAAGGGTTGCAGCTTTGGGATATTTCATCTCTAAGTTCGGGGACAAGTGCTTGCCATTCTTCAAAGCTTTGAAAAAAGTGAAAAACTTTGCATGGACTGATAAAATTCAGATGGCGTTCGAGGTGTTGAAGAAATACATGGTTCAAGCCCCTCTAATGGTTAATCCAGTCTTGGATAAAACTTTGTACTTATATTTGGCTATTTTTGAAAATGCCATGAGCGTTGTGTTAGTGAAAGAACAGTTTAAAGTCTAGAAACCCATTTATTGTGTTAGCAAGATTCTACATGGGGTTGAGTTGAACTATTCAAATTTAGAAAAGTTCTCTATAACCTTGGCTATGGAATCAAGGAAGTTGCGTCCTTACTTCCAAGCTCATAAGATCGAGGTACTAACAAACCAGCCTTTGAGAAACACCATTTACAGTCTTAAAGCTAGTGGAAGGATGGTCAAATGGGCCATAGAGCTAAGGGAATTTGATATTAACTATAAACCCCGAACGGCGATTAAAGCCTAGACCTTGGCTGACTTCGTGGTTGAATGTACCATCGCCAACCAAGAAATCAGGGGGCAGGAAGATTCTACACCTCAAGGCATAGAGGGCAAGGAGGAAGGAGAGCAGATAAAAAAAAAGGAATTATGGGTACTCTATTTTGATGGGGCATCAAAGACATATTCAAGTGAAGTAGGGCTACTTTTACAAAGCCCCGACGGGTTCTTAATTTAATACTCTATGAAGTTAGATTTTCCTACCACGAATAATGAGGCTGAGTACGAAGCCCTGATCGCTGGACTAGGCCTAGATGGGACATTGAGAGTCAAAAACTTGAAAGCTCATGGGGATTCAAAACTTATAGTATCCTAGGTTAAGGGAGAGTTCAAAGCAAGGGACGAGACCATGGTAAAGTATGTACACCTAGTGAGAGCTGTGATGATTCAATTCGACGGGTGCCATGTCGAGTATATTCTGAGAGAAGGAAATGCTAAGGCCAATGCGTTGTCCAAATTTGCCTCCTCGGAGGTGGAAGAAAGTTTCGGGAGCGTGTATTTTCGTGTCTTGAAAACACGAAGCATTAATGTTAAGCTTGTTGCCCGCATAGGGCTTGGGGGATCATGGATAGATCCCATTAAGGCCCATATCCAAACTGGATGGCTCTCAAATGATGTGACGCAAGCGTGAAAGTTGGATGTGCGAGCACTGAGATATTATTTGATTGACGGAATCCTATACAAGATATCTTACGTGGTTCCTTACCTTAGGTGCCTTAGGCCCGACGAGGCGCGATTGCCCCTTGAAGAAGTGCATGAAGGTATTTGTGAACAACACTTGGGGGCAGGGCCCTTGCGCACAATATTACTAGTTTAAGCTTTTATTGGCCAGAGATGATGGTTGATGCCAAAGATTATGTGAAGAGATGTGATCGTTGTTAGTAACATGCCCCAATAGTAAGGCAGCCACCAGAAATGCTGACTCCATAAACACCCCTATCCCGTTTGCTTTGTGGGGGATGGATATTCTTGGACCGTTCCCATTGGCTACAGCCCAAAGGAAGTTTTTAATTGTAGCAATTGATTACTTTACTAATTGGATAAAAGCCAAGCTTTTGGACAAGATTACAACCAAATAAGTTGCCCAATTCTTGTGGGAAAATATCATGTGTAGATATAAAATTCCTCGTATCTTGGTCACCGATAACCGAACGCAGTTCAATAATGAGGAATTCAAGAAGTATTGTGATGAGAATGAAATTGAGTTGCGGTTTACTTCTGTCGCTCACCCTCAGGCCAATGGCCAAGCAAAGGATGCAAACCGGATTATTTTAGATGGATTAAAGAAGAGGATTGAAAAGTCCAGGAGTAATCGGGTGGATGAGATACTTTCGATACTTTGGGCATACAGGACCACATGTAGAGTTACTACGGGAACAACCCCATTTATGCTAGCATATGAAGCTGAAGCTGTTGTTTCCGTGGAGATATCACATTCATATATGAGAATTCGAGTTTATAACACGGAGGAAAATGAGCTTGGATTCAATAGATGAAGTTCGGGATCAAGCCCATGCTAAAATTGTAGAATATTATAAAAAAACTTCTTTTTATTATAACATGAGAGTAAAGGAAAGGTTCTTTAAGTTAGGAGATCTAGTTTTAAGGAAGGTTAAAGCGTCAGGAGTCGGACAGAAAGGAAAGCTAGCCTTAAACTGGTAAGGGCCGTATAAAGTCAAAAGCGTTCAAGGACGGGGATCTTACAAGTTGGAGACAATAGAAGGAGAAGAGGTGCCAAGAACTTGGCATGCACAGAACTTGAAGGTTTACTATATATAATGGCCATGTATAATGGAAAATATCTTGTACAATAGTCCCTTAGGATTTATATTCCTGTTTATTGATTTACGTTTCAGTTTATGATAAGAACTATAAGGGCTGGACCCATTTTATATAAGGGTTTGAACGACCAAATTATGATTCTGAAATTATGTCCATAAGTTATGATTTTCTCAGCCTTAAAAGACCAAGTTATGTTCTTTAAGTTATGTTTTACTAAGCTTCAAAAGGCCAAATTCATAAACTCAAACGAAATAGTAAGTAACCGAAATAAAAATCCAGGAATACTTCATATAAACTTCAAAAGTACTTTACAAAGGCAAGAAATATAAAGGAAAGAAACTAAGCATTTGAATTAGAAGACTCAGACTCCTCCCCAAAGCCATTCTCAGAGCCTTCCTCAGAGCCACTCTTTGAGATTTCCTCAGAAGTTTCCCGAGTTGGCCCTTAGAGGTTTTCTCGGAAGTCTCCGCGGAGGTCTCCACTGAAGTCTCCTCGGAAGTATCTTCGGACGCCCTTTGAGGTACTTTCCTTGGAGGCACTTCAACTCGGCCTTTCTTCGTGACAGGCTCAACTTCTTCCTCGGAAGAGGTTTCTTCTTTGTCAGAGCTAGATTCAGCATCCTTCCTCTTTTAGCCTTGGCTCCCAACCGGCGCTTTAGACCCAAAGGCCCTTGGATCAGGAGAAGGGATGGATTGATCTTCTTTTCAAATAAGATCCACGATCCTTTCTGTGAAACCCCCAAGTTTTGGAATTTTGAGGGGGCAATGGAAGGATTCGGCCTTGAGCATCTCCGGGTATTCGACTTGAATAACCTCAACCGTGGCGTTCCAACCCTCCTTGTAGCTCATGGGGTGAGTAAGGGCGTCGTGCTCCTCCATCAAAAAATTGAACTCCTGGGTATCCATTCAGGCGTCAAACCTTTTTTCTTTTTCGTCATTTAGAATGACGATCTTGTCCCGATAGTTTCCAAATCAGAAGTTGAGGAGGCAAGCTGGGCCTGCAGGTTCACGATCAGTTGATTGGCCTCCTCAAGCTTCTTGGTTGTGTCATCATAACCAACCTTCCGAGCCTTAGCTTGGTGAAGCGCCCCTTGAAAATGGGCGTTTGCCCGAAAGAAAAGGAAAGAAAAATGAATTTGGTCCAAGGCAGGGTAAGTAAATAAGTAAGAAGGTTTGGCAAAGACAAGTTACCGTCGCCAAGGTTTGAGCACCAAAGTCTCCAAGTCCTGTTAAAGGATAAAATCCTTATAATCCACCGGGGAATAGACTGAAGCGACCACTCCTTGGCATGCTTCGTAATTTCGACTATGGTGTCTTTCCCTTGATTCCCCAAGCAGGTTGAAATAAGGCCCCTAGCTTCTGTTTGGTCCGTAGGGGCTGGCTAGGGCCTTCCTCATCCCTTTCTCCACCCTGATTCAGGAATTCATGGAAGCGATCTCCTAGGAGCGGGTTTTTGAAGAGCTTTATGGCCCGCTTCATCCTGGTGGTTTCCAAGTCTTTGGGCTTGGTCACCTCCATAATCTTTGCAGTTGCTACAAGAAAGATTAATCAACGGTTAAGGCAAGATAAACTAAGTATATATATATATAAAAAAGAAAAGAAAAGAAAAGAGAGAATAAAGTTAGAAATTACTTTTCATGGAGACGGAAGAAAGCCCACGCTCAACGAGAACTGTTTCCCTAATAAGGTCCCAAGAGTGGGACGTCTCGTTATCCTTGGTGAGGACATCAAAAGCCACCGTCTCTTCCACGGACAAGAAAAGGTCATTGGGGCTCCCATCGACCACCTGTCCGCAGGACGAACGGAAGAGGGTCCCCCAATCCCCTCCCTCCCAAACTAGATAAACAAAATCCTTCTTCCACTTCAAGCTGTTGTCTGGGATAGATTTCCTGTAACAATGTGCAGAATAGTAGGATGTTGATTCAAAGAGACCCACCCTGGATTCTTGTCAGGGCTATTTTTAAACTGGAAAATTTTCCTGAAGACTGCTACTGAGGGGGGCAAATTGTGATAAAAAAATTTAAAATTAACCTCCAAGAGTTTGGAGGAATTTGGTAGGGACTAATCCCAACATCAGCAAGAAGAATGGGAATAAAAGGGTGAAAAGGGAACCTGACACCTGCCCTGAAAATATCCCTGAAGACGCACAGTATGTCCTTCTTTCAATGGCAAGCCCTGTCTACAGCAATAGTCAGGACCAGCTTGTAGGGCTTCTCGACCTTGAACATAAGGTTCATCTTCTCCAGCTCCTTCACATCATAAAAGGTGTCGGTGTGGTCAAACGTGAGCGTCGGACGGGTACTCATCCCCTCGAGTGTTGATCATGTCAATCAACGAAGAGTACCTTGATCGAATCGGGAACTCACTTGATTTTTCAGCCATGTTCATTTTAGCCAACCGAAATGATTTCTTATATGCCATCTGAGAAATATAAGAAATACAAAGGAAATAATGAATACATGCATAAATAGCGTGAAAATGCATAAATAATGTGAAAAAACCACATAAATTTATGGGGATATTCATGCTAAATCCAGAAATCTATGAAACTATGAATACATTCAATCTAAAACCCAGAAAGCTATGAAGATACCTGGAAAATGCCTTGAAGCTTTTAAAGTCTTTGCTGGAAAACTAAAAGGTTGAACGTCGAAAATTACAGAGAACAAACTGAAGAAAGCCGAAAAATGCAGATAACTTTTGGAGAGAAGTTTGTGAAATGAGAAGTGAGAAAGAATTACTCTAATATATAGGAAAATTTGGGGAAGATGGACCTGAAAGAGATATGTCCTAAGTCCAATCATGTATGAGGATTTAAATATAACTTTTATGTAATCTGTTTTGATTTCATTGATATTAATAAAAGACTTGTTTTGTTTTTATTGCGGGCTCTATCTATTTAAATGTTTAAATAAGATATACCACAGTTTAGAGTAAAGTTTTTTATGGATTGTGATGAGATCATAATAATGAGATCTAAAAGATGATAACTCTAAACTTAAATAGTTCCTGGTCGTAGGATTACTAACTGGTAATTAATAATCCGCAAAGATTGGTACATACTATGCTTGCTTCATTATTAAGGATGTATGTTCTCATAGACATTTGTGTGGTGACACTATAGCTAGTATGTAGGTGCTTATTATAGAATAAGTTCACTGAACATGACTCACACAGCTGAACAATTGATGGAGTTCACTCACGTGTCAGCAGTTGTTCACATAGTGATGGTTGTACAAGTACCCTTAGACTTGAGGTCATCATAGTCATCTTGTGTACACTGAACTATGCTTTGGTTTAGTTCTTAGTCTCCAGGGACAATTATAAGGGCTCTACTGGGTATAGGAATTTGTACACGAAGATAGTGTATGATCAATAAAGGATCTACCCCTTCCAGTGAAGGAAGGGAATGTTCAATACTGATCCACTTATGTTAGTTCAAGAATCTCTGGCCAGAGTGAATGAAATTAGAAAGGAGTTTCTAATTTACATTAAATAGAACTAAGCATAATAATGGGAAAGCAAGTGATTAAATAAGATAGGCTTGACACAAGTTCCATGCCTTGTATTTAATCGTGACATTGCAGGATAGAAGGAATTAATTGTACGGTAACTACTCACTGAATAGGTTCTTGGTATTCTAAGCAGTGAATTCATATTATCCGGATAGTCGCGATATGCTGAGAAGTATCCCTCACGATGTAGAATAAATATGATTAATTAATTAATCATATTTAATGAATTAGAGAATTTATATAAATAATAATAAAATAGTTTTATTATTATTTATTTCTACTACCGGCTTAATATTGAACCTACAGGGTCACACCATAAAAGAGAATGATTTAATGGTGGAGAAATTAATTAATAATGGTTGATAATTATTTATTTATGAAATAAATAATTAATTGGCAAATTTAATAATTGATTAAATGAGATTTAATTGATTATAAATTAATTAAGAAAAAAGTTCTTAATATTATTAATTAAGGATTTAATTTATGGAAATTAAATCAAGTGAGAGAATTATTTCTAAAGTGTTTAGAAAAAGGATTAATAATTAAAAGGTATTTTAATTATTTGTGAGAATAATAAAGGGTTAATAATAATAATATTTTATGGCAAATTTTTCAGCTGAAAATTTTGCCTATAAATATAATATTATAGACCCTATTTTTTGCCTCAACCAAAAAGATTTACAAAAACCCTAGTTCTCTCCATCTCCTCCTCCTTCAATACATCGTTTTCTTGGTGGATACCGGTGGAGTGCTTCACACTTGAGGAGCAGCTGCTAAGGATCTCCGTTCATCATTTTTGGATCGCCATTAAAGACCTCCATCTTTCCATTAACGTAAAGTTTCTTAAGGTAAACATACTGAACTACGAATTAAATATTATTTTTCGCATGGATCCTGCGGAGGGTTTCATTTTTTTTTTATGATTTAAATTTACGTTTTCGCTGCGTTTATGTGCTAAAAATCCTTCAGGACCGTCAAAAACCCATAAGCCAAAAGGCCCAAGAGAACTAAAGCCCAAATTCTGGAACTTCCCAAAAGAAACATCTAAGGACTATGGGCCTAATCCAAATTGGAATTGGAAAAATAGGCCCATAGGCTCAATTCTAACTGGATTTGGAAAATGAAGGATCATGGGCCCAATCCTAATTGGATTTGGAAAAATAGGCCCGTATGCCCAATCCAAAATTGGGTTTGGAAAAGTAAGCCAACAGACCCATATAAAAGTTGCAAAAAAAAGTCCAAACAATTATGGTTAATAGAAGAAAACAAGACCAGGATTTAGGTCGAATTTCAGGTCGTGGATCCTAGTCGAATAACTTCGACTAGAGGCCCCAAAAGAGACCACAAATTCGACCATGATTTAGGTCGAATTTCAGGTCGTGGATCCTAATCGATTTACTTCGACTAGAGGCCCCAAAAGAGACCACAAATTCGACCAGGATTTAGGTCGAATTTCAGGTCGTGGATCCTAGTCGATTTACTTCGACTAGATGCCACAAATAGACCATCAGTTCGACAAGGATTAAGGTCGAAATCCATGTCAAGTAATGACTAGAATTTCTACCAGGATCCTAGTCAAATTTCAAGTTGTGGATCGTGGTCGAAAATTTTCGACTAGACTACAGGTTTTGACAGAAATTTTGACGAGGATCCTGGTCGATTAAATTTCGACCAGGATCCTGGTCGATAAAATTTCGACCAGGATCCTGGTCGAAAATAGCTAAAAGACGGGGGCGTTGCCCCCGAACCCCCATTGGGGACCACGTTGTGTCCCAACATTTAGGGCATTAACCGATTCAAAGCAAATTCTAGCAGAGGAAGTATGTAAGGAAAATGAGTATGAATTTTTTTTCAGAAAATGGTTTGAAGCCTCGAGAATGGTAAATCGTTGTAAATATGTAGGTCGCTTCACACTTTAAGATAAAAACGATAACCTGCAAGCGCAAAACGAAAAACTTAACTTCTAAAGAATCTTATATGTTTTCCTAGAAGTTAGGGGCAAATGATAGGGGATGAAAATAATCTTAACTGCGTAATAAATAAGAGCATTAATTATGCCTAATTTGGTCTAAAGACGAAGCCCGGTTATTAAGGCCCAATAATTAGTATGTCATTAATTGGGATCAAAAGGCCTGCAAACCAAGGATTGATTATTAAATTCGTAGGCCTTATATCAGCCCAAGTTGTGATTGAGAAAACAAGTTCAAATCAGAATCAAACTCTCAAAAGAATAGTCCTCAAGCCACACAATCCTATAAGGAAGCAAATCTCTATATTCTAGGATTCCAAAGTCTATTCTTAGACTTGCCCATCAAGTCTTCTAGCCCTATTCCAATTCAAGGCATACCATACATATATAAGGGGTCTCGCCCCACAAATTAGAACTACGTTTTTTGACTTGATCTTTAGCATACCGCAAGGTACGTAGACATCCTGTAGGCATCCTGTGAAGGCAGATTAAGTCACGAAATACGAGAGCAGTTAAATAGAATTTTGAAGATCACGAACCCTAACATTAAATACATCTTAATTTTTTACCCATAACAAATGGGAAAAACATAAAAATATCTTAATAATTTTCCATTTAATAATTCTATCTAAAAGTATTATGTTAACCGATCCATTTGTTTTATAATTTAATCGATTTAAAAATTCAAGTGACTCCTAAAATAGAATTTAAAGGCTTTGATAACAAATTAAGGTAAACACGAGCGTACCAATAATACCAATAAGATTGTTAAAATAATTGCCCAACTCTGATCAAAATGTCATATATGTTATTATTTTTATTTAAACTATATTATATGTCAAATTAGCAACATTGTATTCTAATAATTAACAACCTTGAAAAATGTATGTGTGTTCGTATAAATTAAGTTACGAATGAAACTTCAACTAAAAAGAATATTTTTCATCATGTATATTATATATAATTATATACATATTTTAATCATTTAGGAGAATTGTCAGAAGCAAACAATCCAACAATTGTAATAGTAGATAATCAAAATTGACATGCCATATCAATTTTAACAATCTCTCGACCACCCTTATTAAAAATGTTCTAATTGGTCAAACAATGGCATAATCATTTGTCCTGCACTGCTCAAACTTGAAATATAACTAGGTTAATAGCACTCTGAGCACAAGAACATCTTCCAAGTGTCTGCTTGGTTTGGTAAATTGCCGGCTCAAAAAATGTCAAACACTCTCAATAGATGCCAATACAAAGTAGTAAAACAGTACATATATTACCATCGTTTACTCAAGTCAATTATTTCTTCAAATCTGTAATGGCAACACTCATTTTGAAACCTTTGCGTCCCCTTAAAACATGCCTAACGAGTGGGTTGTTTCTTAACCACTATCCTTAACATCGTGCTTTCAACCAGCATGAATTACCAAATTTATTACATAAAATATTTAACTCCAATTTAAATAATCATCTCCTATTTTCACCCCATAATCCACCGACAAAAAACAATTATTAAATAAGTCAAACCAACTCAAATTACTATACTACCCCTCGTTCCCACTTCACTTTCAAACATCAACTGTATGCAACTCTGTTAAATCTCACACACATACCCCCCACTGTTTACACTGCTAAACAACTCATCATCCGGCCCTTGTAAATCTATATAAATATCTGTATCTATAGTCTATAATAAGCCATCCCCATCATTTAATTCAAGATCTGAATCACAGACACACCCTCATTTAACATTTCTTCACATTCCCTCTGATCAACTATGTGCTTTTCTAGCTAGTTCTTGCTCTTAGATCCACTAAACCCACTTCAAAGGTACTATCTTTTACAATACCCATCTTTTATTTTCTTGATTCTTGGCTTTTACAATGCATAATGTGGTCTTTCGGGTCTTTTTTAGTTGAGTATTGTGTTTTCTTGAATTTTTGTTAGTGTTTTCTTGATTTTTGTGCTGGATCTTTTGCTTGGTACTAAAAGTCTAATCTTGATTAGCTTGTGTTTGTTAAACTATAAATACAATTCTCATAAGCTTGGAAATTTATTCAATATAAGTTCGAAATTGTTGTAGAAAATGTTCTTATTAGGATTGTATTTTGAATGGTTTGATTTACCATTTGGGTTGTGATGGTATTGTTAGTTAATAGATCAAGATTCAAGTGAGTGATTATTCATTAGGTAACGTAAAAGAAAGTAAGATCAATATTTTAGGGAGTCGAAATTGAAGTTAAATCAAGAGAAAACAGGGTAAGGAATTGAGGATCAAGAGAAGTTATTAGTGAAGCTAGATCAAGAGAAGTTATGAGTGAAGCTAGATCAAGAGAAGTCACGAGTGAAGCTAGATCAAGAAAAAGGTAAAGATCAAAATTCAAGGAAGTGATTGCTGATTAGTTCTATTAGATCGAGAGGATAAAAAGCCAAAAAGGCGAAGATCAAGATTTAGTGGTACGTTTAAATTTTTTTACTTTTTACATTTTCAATTTTTAAGTCTTCATTTGTGTAGAGATCTAATAATTTGAAGTCCTTATTTTTACCTAAGATGAGTTCACTGCAAGTCAAGTAGCCTTTTACATTCAGTTGAATGGATGATTAGGTCATAGAACAATTCACTTCCTTTTGGACATATAGGGCTTTTTTGGACAAATTGAATCGGTTTTGTCATCCTTAACATGCTGATAGAAAACAAGTATGCATGCTGAAATTATGAATGTGTATGATTGTGTTATAATACACAGTACGTAAATGCAAGTTATAATGGATCATGATTCATGTAAGATACTCGTTCAGATTTAAAAAAGATGCATGTTCTTATCATGACCTGGACCTGAAGATGCATGTTCTTATCATGACCTGGACCTGCAAATTCCCTTTTTTTTTTAAATTTGTTAAACCGCTAAATCCCGAAAACTCGAGTTTTTAAATCAGTTTTTGTTGCACTAAAATCTAGATATGATTTTTGTTTCTTACTGTTTTTTATTCAGTCTCTGTTTATGATACTCTATCTTTATGTCATTCTTAATAACATGTTTCCTACATTAGACCAGCTCTTTTGGCATCTAGATGTGCTTCTGTTGATTTCTCTTTGAAGCTAACCAGCTACATGATTAGCTTTTTGGAATGTTGTTTCTCGGTAGTTTTATAACTGTATTTAGATATTAACATTTGTCATTCACAGGTATATACAGGAATAATAATCTCTAAAACATGGCTGTTGGAAAATACTCCCGAGTTGATGGGAGGAAGTCTACAAATTATTGTTCAACAGCCACAATTGTGGTGTTCGTTGCTCTTTGTTTGGTTGGGGTTTGGATGTTGATGTCATCATCTGTTGATCCTGTTCAAAAGACAGATTTGTCTTCCCAAGATTCCAATACAGATTTCCCTTCCCAGGATTCAAAAGCAGACCTCAAAGAAAAGGTGACAGATAAATTTTCTAACCAATTTGAAGATAGCTCAGGTGAACAAGCAGAAGATGCAACGAAAGAAGAGATTAAACCCACAAAATCTGAGGACGAGAGCAATTCCGAAGTCAATGAAACGGAAACACAGGAAACTCAGGAAGAAAAGACCGTAGAGGAGAGTTCCGGAGGAAATTCTAATGAAGAGACCAATAAAGAGGGTGAAGGCTCAAATAATGAAGAATCGAATTCAGGAGGACAAGAATCAAGTCCTAGTACTGAAACAAACGAAAATGCCCAATCAGAATCAGAAAATGAAAAGACTGAGACTGAAACAAATCCAAGTGAGGGTGGTGATAAGCAAGAGACTGAAGAAAGTGTGGAGGAACCACAAAAGAAAGAGGATGAAAAGGCAAAGGAGGAGTTTCCTGCTGGGGCCCAGTCTGAGATTCTAAAAGAAACTACCACTGAGAGTGGGTCTTTTTCAACTCAAGCAGATGAGTCGGAAAGTGAAAAAAATTCACAAAAGTCTAAATCTTCCAAGGATGCTAGTGATTATAAATGGAAAGTATGTAATGTTACTGCTGGTCCAGATTACATCCCTTGTCTTGACAATTTGCAAGCTATTAGCAAGCTTCCACACAGGGACCACTATCAACATCGTGAAAGACATTGCCCGGATGAAGCCCCGACCTGTCTTGTCTCTCTTCCTGAAGGTTACAGACAATCAGTAAAGTGGCCTAAAAGCCGCGAGCAGGTATAACTTGTGATTCTAGATCATATTTTAGTCCTCTGTTGATGTATACCTTATCTAAAATTGACTGCTCGTTTACAGATTTGGTATTATAACGTTCCCCACACTAAGCTGGCAGAGGTTAAAGGGCATCAAAATTGGGTTAAAGTTACTGGTGATCACCTTACTTTTCCCGGAGGAGGAACTCAGTTCATTCATGGTGCTCTTCATTACATTGATTTCATTCAACAAGTAAGTGTGTTTCATACTTGATTCCTGCCTACCTTTTTTTATATCATCCTGTCGTTGTACATTGGAATATGAAACATTACTCACATTCTCTAAGGTTCAACATGCGGACACCCGGTACATAATCTAAAAGCACTTCTTTAAAAAGTTAGATCTTTAATGATTAAAATTAAAATGCATTTTATACAGGCTCTTCCTGATATTGCTTGGGGAAAAAGGACTCGTGTTATATTGGATGTTGGTTGTGGAGTGGCCAGCTTGGGGGGTTATCTTTTTGAGAGAGATGTACTTGCTTTGTCATTTGCTCCCAAGGATGAGCATGAAGCTCAAGTGCAATTCGCTCTTGAAAGAGGAATCCCTGCCATATCAGCTGTAATGGGTACCAAGAGGCTCCCCTTTCCAAGTAAGGTCTTTGACATTGTCCACTGTGCTCGTTGTAGAGTCCCATGGCACATTGAAGGTAATGTTTTTATCAGACTTGGATATTAGTGTTGCTTCGCTAAGGACTCTTTCATTGTCTAACATGCAAATTATGGTTTTTTATAGGCGGCAAACTTCTCTTGGAGCTTAACCGTGTTCTGCGACCTGGTGGTTACTTCGTGTGGTCTGCTACTCCAGTTTACAGAAATGATACTGAAAATGCTGACATATGGAAAGGTACTTTTTATATTTTATAGTTCATTTCTCTTATAAGAGGATCTCTGTAAAGTGTGTCTAATGACTCGGCTTCGAGCGTGTAAAGTTCTTAGTGCATGCATGCATGTGTGTGTTATAATGCGAGTTGTATGTATCTTATTCTTTTCTTATATCTGTGGCAGCTATGTCTGAACTGACGAAGTCCATGTGCTGGGACCTAGTAAAAATTAGCCGAGACGAGTTGAATGAAGTAGGAGCAGCAATATACCGAAAACCGTCTTCCAATGAGTGCTATGAGAAAAGACCACAAAATGAACCACCACTCTGCAACAAAGCTGATGAGCCTGATGCAGTCTGGTATATCCTTTTGCAAGCTTGTGAATAAGTTTTAATTTCACGCTGTCATGGAAGTTTTATCACATTGTCTTTTTGCACCCACCTTGTGTGGTTGACAAGGTTCGGACCCTCAACATCCCCTAAAGGGAGCGAGGGAGATACCACTATACCAAGAGGTGTTGGGTTTATTACATTGTTGATAATAGCATTTTTAATGTTTATTTAGACGTTGGAAACTATGCATTACCTAGCTACATGTGCTCTAGTCATTAAAAACTGTGTTGTATATGCTATATATACTCGAGTTACTATTTTTCCCTCTTCTTGCCCTCTTTCTAGCTGTTCGCAATTAAATGCCTGTTTGGCTTATTTCTAACGCACTAATGTGCATCATCAGGAATGTGCAACTTCAAGCATGCATACACAAAGTTCCAGAAAAAGTGGCAGAACATGGTAGCCAGTGGCCAGAGCAATGGCCACAAAGATTGGAGAAAGCGCCTGCATGGTTAAGCAGTTCTGCGGTCGGAGTATATGGCAAAGCAGCTCCGGAGGACTTCACTACTGATAATGAGCACTGGAAACGTGTTGTTTCTGCTTCATATCTAACTGGTTTAGGGATTGATTGGTCATCAGTAAGGAATATCATGGACATGAAGGCTGTTTATGGAGGGTAAGGATTTAGATTTTTTGTTAGCATTTTTTATTTTCAGATGATGTTAGCAATGTCTTCACGGCTTCTTATTTCAGTACTAATAATTGTCAATGCTTGTTGTAAACTTGTAGATTTGCAGCAGCCCTGAAAGACCTGAAAGTGTGGGTTATGAATATTGTACCAATAACCTCAGCGGACACACTTCCAATAATATATGAACGTGGCCTATTTGGCATGTATCATGACTGGTGTGAATCATTCAGCACGTATCCTAGAACTTACGATCTTGTTCATGCAGATCATCTTTTCTCCGATATTAAGAAGAGGTTTGTTTTACATAGTATGATTATGCCCACTGTTCTGCTAATTCTGCTAAGCCACTATGACATTAACAATTAATGGTTCCTAGTAACAAATAAATTATAATAACTAATTGTTTTTTTTATTAAATGAATATATTCTCATTATTCTTTGTTTTTGCTAAATCATATTCTCAATAAGTTGTTATTTGCATTGCTGCACAGGTGCAAGTTACAAGGTATAATTGCAGAAGTTGATAGGATCTTAAGGCCGAAAGGAACATTAATTGTGCGAGACGATGTAGAGACAATAACTGAGGTAGAGAACATGGCAAAGTCACTTCAATGGAAGGTCCAGTTAACTTACTCAAAGGACAATGAAGGTTTGCTATGTGTACAGAAATCATCATGGCGTCCCACTGAGGTAGAGACAATATCGTCAGCAATTGCATAGACACAACAAAAAACTGTCGTGTTAAGTTGAACATGGCTGAAATAGACATTGTTTGGTTTTTCCAGCATTTTCATTCAGAGATGCAATAGATATAGTTTAAATACCCATAATGTAATTTGTTATACTTAATTGGTTTGTGTAACGTTCCTCTGAGTCGGATCCCTCAAAGTTAGAGGATCGGACTTTGTTTTTGTTGTAAAATTACATTTGTTACTAAAGGCGTTAATGTCAAACTCAACTTTTTTCTTAGATTCATAGTTGTTCATTTAGTTTACCTCCCCCCCCCCCTCTAAGAATCAAGCATTGTTTTTTTTGTTCAGACAAATTTATTATGCTAGTTCATGGGTCCTAACCTTAAATCAACTCTTTGATAAGAAACATGAACTTACGCTGATTGTTGAATGACATTTTTATACTTGCATGTTTCGACATGGTCAGGATATTGGATGCTCAAAGATCCCCAAATTGTGCTTGCATGTTCTGGCATGGTCGGGATTTTAGATGTAAGTACCAAGATAGGTTAGTAAACTCAATTTGAAAGACAAGAATTCTCTAATTTCTTCTGCAGAATTAAAAAAAATATATATTGAACCTGACGTGAATCGAACACGCAACCTTCTGATCTGGAGTCAGACGCGCTACCATTGCGCCACAGATCCATATTCTAATTTATTTAACTTTCTTATACTAGAACTATTATGGCGCTTAGCAGTTGTTTATCCGCCACATTGTCAAATTTATGAAGATAGGTATGCAAGTATGTTTACATATTCTTAAGCTGATCTGCAGAATGAAGTGTAGTGTATATCAGACATTTGAAGGATATTTGGTATAACTTATTTACCTCTCACCCTAATGTAAAGTGATTTGGCTCTTGTCACAGCAACCATAAGACAAATGACAACTGACTCGCATTCAATTGGTAATGTTATCACATATAGAGGATGCACGGAATCAGGAATTTTTTTGAGCAGGGTCCGATTTTTATAATAATAAAAAATAATAAATTATACTTACGAAATAGTAAAATCAATTTTTTTAAACAAAAATATTACTCTTGTCATGATATTATCAACAACCAATTTTAATATATAATACTCGCTCCGTCCCAAATTATTTTTCCTATTTTAACTTTTTGTACTGTTCATATTAAGTGATTAACTACTAACTTACGTGTAATCTATAAGATCAAACATAATCGTGAGTGATTTTTTTGATTCGTATTTATGAGTACTTTAATATAATAAAATTTTTATATTTAATATTAATATGATACTCCCTCCGTCCCAAAATGATGTTCCTATATTGACTTTCGGTACTGTTCACGGTAAGAGATTGACTACTAATTTACGTCTAATCTATAATATCAAACATAGTCATCAGCGATCTCGTTGGATTCGTATTTATCAGTACTTTAATACAATGAAATTTTTATATTTAATACTAATACGAATTTAAAGATATTAACGATCAAAAGCGTGCATTGGCAAACGTGTCTAACACAAAGAGGAAACGTTTTTAGGGACGGAGGGAATATTAAAGATACTAACAATCATGTGCATTGACAAACGTGTCCAAGAGGAAACGTGTTTAGGGACGGAGGAACCGAAAGCAATTTGATTGGTAAGAAAACCATGTAAAAAGAATCACGGAGAAAAAGTTTAGAAGGAAAAAATCAAAAAGAACTAGATAAGAGCCAAAAAGACAATAACAATAACTCTGATTACTGGCCAAATTGCAGAACAGGTTACCCCTGAGCTATTTACCGTCTATCACTCTGTCTGTCCCTCCCATTTATTTATATATTTCTTTTTGAAACATCCTTCCAGCTGTTGATTCATTAAAACGTGTACAATATATTATAAAAAATAACTTAGCCCACACCTGACTTAACTCAGTTTAAGCCTATTTTTACTATTAATTAACACCTAGCCAATAAATCTAACCAAACCGTTAGTTGATATGACTAATCCAAATTCACAACACCCCACGTTTCGAAATCGGCTCAACTCCAATAATTTCAGAATCATGTGTCACTGTCTTCGTCAAAGGGCACTTTGATATTGTAAATTATACACTAGACCCGTTTCTGAAAAATAACTCAAGGGGTGATGATGGACGATCATCAAATTCCCGGACAGTAAATAACAATTATTTTAAATATTAGTTATACTAACTTAAAATCACCTTGTGATTTACTGATATCATATCCTTTTTAATATTATATAATTTTTTTAAAATTTGTTTTGAGTTAAATTCTTAAATTTGTTTATTTAAAATTTTAAATAATATGATTTTATGATAACTATATTAATACATGTAAATGTTCATAATTTTTTTTAACATTTAAATATATATAAAGTAATAGCATTGGTACCAGAAAAAAATGTCACTATAGTGAGTTTATTATTTTATTCATAGTAAAAATACATTGTCTCCTAGGACCTTAAAAAGAAATTACTTTAACTAGTTATTACTTAATTCATCAACTATAAGAGCTATTTAAAAAAATACAATATTATTAATTGAATGATATAATTTTATTAATAATTTTATGTGTGTTTAAAAAAATAATAATTATGTTTTAATTAAAAGTTAATCTTTAATTCACATCTATATGTTAAGAATTATCCTTAGTGATATTAACTTGATTTATCCCGATTCAGTGGTTTATATTATTTTATTTAGCCTGAAGCGCATTACACCGACAAAATCCAACTTATTATTTTTAATTTTTTGAAATTCATATTTATAAGATAATTTTGTTTTAGTCTGGATAATTAGTATATATTATTTTATTTTTTAGTGGGACAAATTATATTTTAATTTTAATTTTGTATTTTTTTAATCAATTGTATAATATATTTTTCATGGAAGAATAATATATATTATTATGTTTTTCCAAATTCAATAGTATAATTTTTCAAACCGGATCAGTAGTATTTATTATTCTGTCTTAGCCCGAGACCCATTATATCAACCAAAGCTAAATAATTACATCTAGTTTGCTTAAATTTATTTTAGCCAGAAATATCAATTAGAATAATATAGAACTCAATATAAAATAAAATTTAAATTGGTAGAAGAAGTTGATTTAAATTGGTAGAAAAAGTTGATTTTAATATTAATTATAATATTATAGAATTTGATATAAAATACAATTTAAATTGATGCAAGAGTCTAATTTTAATATCAATTAAAATTAAAATTGACTAACCAACACTAAATAGAATTGGAATAATTAAGTAAGGGTAGATAAATAATTTAAGTAAGTACCGACCCACTGAATACTAAACTTTTAATATTTCGTCTATTATTATATAGTATAGAAATAGATAGATGTGTATAATACCTATAATATTTAAAATAACATTTATTTAATAAATTAGTAAATTAATGATGCAATGTGTTATAGATATATAATTATATTGGTCAATTATATTTTGGAATCAAGGATTTATAGAATATGCTTAGTTATTGTGTAAAATATATTTTTAATTCTTTTGCAAATATTCATAAGTTACATATATACATTTCTCTTTAATTATTCTGTTATGAAGAAGATGATGATATTCTTAGAGCATCTCCAACCAGGTTCGGTTATCTAAAATAATGTATAATAATGGTTCTTTAAATTAAAAATAATCAAAAAGATGTGTGTCTCCGATGGTATTCTTCATATTAATTATTTATAATTCAAAATCAATATTCTATCAATTTTATTTCACATTCCAGAAAACAAGATGTTACTAGTCAATATCACCTGGTCTTAGATTGATTTCAATCTACTGTGTAAATAATGCAGCTTAATATCACCGAGGCAGTAGATTGAATTCAATCTATAGTTGCAGAAATTTTCAATAGAATGCTGCAGAATTTGAAGTAGATGAAACATAAGCATGAACATGTTTTTGATCCAACTACTATAATTATTAATAAATATATCTCAATTGGGACACACATGACAATACTCAAAAAACCATGGCAACATTGAAAACTCTTTACAACAATAGATCAAATACATAGTAGACAATCCAATATAATATGCAGCAAACAAGAAAACACCACGCAAACATTCAAAATCTAATTTGTTTGACAGAAAATTAAACCCATGTCAATAAAAGGGGCGGGAGAGAAATTGAGGGAGAGGCGGAAGAAGTGGGAATGGGCGTGAGTCTAGCTGGGACTCTTTTTACCGAATGAGCTTTTCTAGTTAATATACAAAACCCATATACAAAACTTTAAAAATATAGATAATGTAAAGGCTGCGTTAGGAGCTGGTAAATCAGCTTTCATTCTCTATGATCTATGTGCCACGTCAATTATACATTACGAGAGATAAGGGTTGGAGTTGCTCTTAGTCCTCCAATTTTGAAACACCACTGTAAGAGGAAGGCCATTGAAGTCGATAGTAGCGTTCAGAAGCAGCGGGGGACTAAGCGGATGATGATATTGTCTGAAAATATTAATCATTCTGTAATTGTCAACAACATTAAATCAACTGGGGAGGACAAGAAGACGACGACAACAAACCACTTACGACAAGAAGTCATGATAATGTTTTCGTTTCAGGCGTAGGTGACTATCACCATCTTTTTGTTGAAGGGAAGAAGCCCTAGACAAGTCATCAAGTTATTATTTGCTTTGATACCAAGTCCGGTATATTACGAGAAAATCTCATTGCCAGACTGCATAAATCCTAATCATATTACTTTCATGTACGTTCTTCATCATTCTATTCATTGCCAATATAAATCAAAGTATAAATGATTCAGGAGCTTGCATAAAACAAAATGATAAATACACATGTTACCAAATACTAATTCTTGAACTCAATGGCGACCTAGTGATCACACAGTTGCGACTTTGAACTGTTCTTATCAGATCTCATGCTCCATGGACTTTGCTGATAAAGCAAAATTTCAAACTAGGTGGTGCCCACACATCACACAGTTGCCGTTAAAAGATGCTGAAATATTTCATGAGACTTCTGTGAAGAACAAGTTGCACTAGGTCCTTGCTTATATTTCTTCATCATCAAACGGGTCCCGCTCTGGGTAGTCACCAACCTAGCAAATATCTTCAAATCATCAGCATATATGCATAAACTGATTCTTATTTACCCATATTCATGTTAAAACAATTGAGGAATGTTGTGTACTGGTGTAGAACATTTCCATGTCATGTCTAGCATTAAGAAGTTGTCTCTGGTTCTAGATCTAGGTTACGCTATAATACTTCAAACTACAACAGAGAAGATGCATAGACATCTAATTGTAACAGGCATTGTTTAAAGATGATTTTTTAGCTGAAAGTAAATTATCATTCACCACAAAGTTGCCTAGTTAAGATGGACGAGTATGTAACACCATGTTCAGTGGAAACTGGAAGAAGCCAAAAAATTGCTGACAACACTTTAATCACAGAACTAAAGGAATTTGCTAAGACATCTAAACTTGACAGGTGTTGTTAAAAATTATGAAAGCTGAGAGTAATTACTAATCAGCACCAAATATTACTTGAGAGTTCATAACTGCCGCCTTAAATTATTCTACTTCAACATTTACTTCAACTTAATATTGTGAAAACATTGTTTGACAAGTAATATGCAAGATTGATGTTCGAGGAACATAAGAGGAAATCATAAAAAAGGAGATAATGCCTATATGTGATTAAGAGCAGCATTCAGAAATCAATATCTTAATGTGTGATTAAATACAGACCTTGACTTTGTCAGGCCTCATTATTGCACCATGAAGTGGAGGACAATCAAAGTAGCGTGTTCCTTTCACCCTAAAAAAATGACACTCCTTAATTGCATGAGTCTCACAACTTACATCCAGTAAACATAAAAACGCAAAATTGGATTATCACTAGCAACAGCAAAGATCAGAGAAATCTTCTTCTAGCTTGAACTCACTTAGTTAATAAGTACACACCAGAAAGTGATATAGTAACTTATCCAAGGAATTTGTGAAGATAAAATAGAGGTCGGTCACTCACATGCCATCATGTTTTCCCAGTGGTTCATCATATTGAACTCCAACCCAGAATCCTCGTCCAAGTGCTTCTGCCTGGCCAACAAATTTAATGACCCCTCTTTTTTCCCCTGGTTCAACTTGGCATCGATCTCCAATCTATATTTGTCAAATTGAAGGATATCATAACATCATATTTATACATCAGCAAAAGAAAAAAAATCTATCAATTGAATGGACACAAATGTTGACATATGCTGAAACTTGACACAAGTTAGGTCGGTCATACTATATACTACATATTTAATTATTGCAGTTTAATTGATGTTATCACAGTGTACCCCAACCAATTATCGGCATGTTCATTGCATAAACTAACTTTAAGATGGTCTAAAATGCCAGCCAATACATATATAATGTGTCCAAAGGCGAATCGAGGCACGGGGGGGGGGGGGGGGGGGGGGGGGGAACTCTCGCTAAAATCACAAGGCAATGGGATTGTACAAGATACCATCTTTAAAATTGATCCTAAATTAGTTACCGACAAGCAAATACCATTGAAATTATCATACATCCATCTATTTCAAAACAGTCTCGACAATATTCATGCTGAAATACCCTTTCAACAGAATCTATGAAATATTAATAGGAAGAAATCTTACTGGCTGGAAGTATAATGGACATCACATACATAGTTCTGATGCGAGTCGTATCCATACTAAATTAATAAAGCAGGTCAATTATTATTGGAGCAGAGGAAGCAAACTTTAAAGTTTAAATAAATTTTAACATATGGAGGATTAACAAGGGAGAAAGAAAACAAACCTTAATATTTGTACAGAGGTCTTCCATATAATTTTCTGACATCTGTGAAAAACAAAAAAATGTCAAAACTCTTTGGAATCACAACTTTACTATATGCGACCTTGCTTACATTTATCTAGTTTAGTTACGGACTTTTATTATTTTGGCGAAGAATAATAGCTAAGAGAAGAGCAAACAAAAGAAGCATGTCAAGACGTGGTCAACAAAAGTTAGGAGCCCATACATCTACTTCATCTAGGTCATTCTACAATTAAGCTGTATTAAGAGCCCAGATGTGTACCTTATCAAGATTATACCATATATATACCTGTAGGCTGTACCTCATCCAGATTAATACCATATCTATCTGTTTACCTTATCTAGATTATTATGATCCAAATTTTTTAGACAACTACTCTACAAAACCAAGTCTATATTTCTGGTTATCGATGTCTGGTTGCTTCAAAAACTCCTCTAGTGTAGCATATAGATGCTTAATATATTAACGCTCTATGCACACGCTGAAACAATAGTGGCGATATCCTGGTAGCATGAATACATGAATGGGGAATGCTCAGACAAAATCAGGCCATCTCAAGAGTTATTGTTTTTACAAGGAACTGCGTAGAGAAATCAGTAGTTTAACGATCCCTTATCCTAGCATAATTCAGCACGAGTGTCACTCCAGAACCTACCAATCCCAATCTGAGATGCGGATCAGAACCCTCTATTACCATGTGTATTCGCCACATGTAACGGCCTCACAGTTATGGTTCAATAGAGTTTAAAATCTTTTCTGCTTCTTAATCCCTTCTCAATTCACTAGCCTTTACTTTATAAGCACTGGGATTTCTCACTCACAAAGTGCCTAAGCGATAAGTCATAATAAAATCTAAAAGAGGAGAACACTTCAAAGTTAGCAGCTCTGAGAGAACACAAATTGTATAAAAAAGTTACCTTAGAAACTTGATTTGTATGATTTTGGTGAGCAAATTTTTCCTTATACTTCCTATACGTGCCTGAAAAAGGATAATAAAAATGAAAAATATGCCATCTGCCATAGGCCCACAGCTAATGTTTTCTTATCACTGAGAAAGTTGGCATTATAACACTAATTAAGGGTGCATCAAAGAAATGATAAATTTAAGCATGTGAATCAGTATACGGTCTTTAAAAAAAAGACAAAAAGAACATAATTTGGTGCCAAAGCATTATTCCGGAGCTTCAAATTTTATCTTTAAACATTACTGACCCCCAAATAACAACCTGGAAGCACGGCATAGATAATCAACAAATATATAAGAAACAAGTTAAACAACTTATCAAATAGTACTTGTTATGCAACAGTATGATACATCATAAAAATAATATATACAAAAATACAGCATCTGAGCACACAAATGATATCACGTCAGAGTATACCGTCAAGTTTATCAAATGCTTCTTCCGAAATTGTGAATTTTTCGACCTGTGAAGTGTCATCCAGCCAACCTCCGGAGGTTACAGATGATGGATCAAGATCTATAATATGAAGCCGGTGTCTAGAACATAAAACAAAACTATAAGACATAGAATACCAAACAGAAGATTAATAGAACCCTAGCTACAAACAAGTAGCAAGCAAATTTGCAACTTTTTTTTAAATAAAATAATTGTAGATTTAATGTATAAAATTCTTGTTATAAGAATTAATGATCATAATGTCAAACTATGAAACATTAACCATTAGAAATGAAAGCAAACATTGGATATACTGCCACTGTTATGAGGATTACAAGGAAATTTTAGGTGGCAGAGTCCTGCCTAGTACCTACAAGATTTCTTTGGTGCCATGGGCACTTGTCAGTAAAGTTGTTTTTACGTAATTAATTTTGCGTAACTGGATCCATGGTTTTTAGATGAACAGTACGTTAATCTTGTAGTCAATAATTTGCTAACTGATCCTGTAAGGACATACCTCTGAAGAAAATGTTCTGCTATTAATTTCGATAAAATATTAGGAATGTTCACTTTAAAGTTACATGTAAAGACCTAAAAGCAATACTGATCATTCATTTGAGAAATTCTAATAAACCTAAACAGCGCCTTCCAAGTTCGATTTATTAGCAAGTTGTAGATTATATAAGATAATATAGTTATCAAATTCTAACAGATGTAATAATGCAAAACTATTACAAAGATATATACATTTAAGCTTAAAATTACAGAGAGAAAGATCAGAGAAATGTAACCAATACCCGTCTTCTGGAGAATAGAAGCCAAAGGGTCTCATGTTATCACTTAAAGTTGAAATTTTAGTGCCACTATGATCATATAGTTCGAGGCACATTGAATCAACAGAGGTGCCACATTTTTTCCATAACTTTTCTTTTACAGCTTCTACTGTCATCTGAAATCATGATGAAGAAAGTGGTTGTCAAAGCATAACCTTATTAATCAATAATTTGCGCTTCGTGTATCAGCAATTCTGAGAACGATACTGACATGTATTTTGGTTATTACTTAATACTAATGGTTTAAGTTAAAATCCACAAGAACGTGATTAGAAGCGTTTTGTGGATTGGGAGGACAACAATGATACAATAAGGAGGACCACAGTATATTAAACAATATGTTTGTTTGAAAGTCTTTAAATTTGGGATTGACGTTGATACTGATGCTTATAATATTTTTTAAGTATAAACAAGAAACAACTATTTCATTGCACAAAAAGATTTATGAATGACTAAACTAAATCCAACACATTTCCTAAAACTTTGTAAAAATGGCCTCAACATATACATTGAAGAAAAGTTCTTAAGCACGAGATAACTAACTCAACTTTAATCTTAATACACTAAAGATAATTAGATTTAGATCATTTCCATGTAGACATATCTAACAATTAAAACTACAGTAAATTAAGTCAAGATAACATGTAAACTACAATAATTTTATTGCACTGTTCTTGTCGCAAATCTACTTCACATGGGCTGTTACTTTCACTATAGAATAACTCTGTTTTAATCAACGCTACTCATTTTCGGGCACTAAATAAAGTGGAAAGATGAGACCTTGTTGAATATATCACATCAAAGTTATAATACAATTACCTGAAGTGAGAAACGAACTTCTGGAGCAAAGCTCTTCATATTAGAGTGCGATATGAGCAAAAGAACCGATTCATCTCCTTGAACTTGCAAGCTAGCCATGGACGGATACTCAACTAATCTTGTACGGTACTCTAACTCTCGTATCTGCATATATATACCAGACCAACAAATACCACTAGTGAGAATAACACTCTTGAATCAAGTACCCCTCAAACTAATCAAAACCGAGTTCTGCCACATTTAAAACCATTTTCGACAAAGCCAGGTCAAATTTTTCCCGCATTTGTCAAAGATTAGTAAAGTTTACATCTTTATAGGTTAATTAATGATACAAATTGAAACTAAAACAAGTACAGCACAGCTACTATCTGCACATAAATTAATGTTCACTTAATCTCTTATACACCACTACATTACAGTTCTTGAAAATTAAACTACTTTAAATTAATTAAATACAAAAGGGTGAAATCAAGAATTAAAATCTTGAATATAAAAAGGGTATTCACAAATCTTGAACAAAGATCAGAAACCCTAATCACAGTAACATAAATCAGTGTCATTTGATAGATAAAAGACTAGTCATATGATAAAAATGAAAACTTTATAAATTAATCATGAAAAATCTTACCTTTATCACCTTCAGTCGCTGAGTATACTAATACCTGTATATAAATTTTACATACACAGATTTGAAAAAAGACAGTTCAAGAAATAATGAAGGTACAGGTGTTCTGTCTAGACAATAAAAAGTCCAGAAAGCCCACATTTTTTTATGTACAAGGGTACTCAAGAAAAGGGTATTAAAGTAAAAATATTTTTTTTAATTTTTTAATTTTTATTTTAGATTATATTCTTTTACTGACCCAAATCAAAAAAACCTAAAGATTTTGGGTTTTGCATTTCAGGCAGAAGAGTCTATCGCAGGTGGGTGTTCTGTCCCTATGATAGATATATATAGATTTGTGTATATGTTGTAGTAAAAGCTTACATTTTTTGTGGTTATTTGTGCAGGGTTTTACTATTGCAGCACATCAAGAATTCAAGAACCCTCTGCAAATATATACATAATCATCATGGATGGTACGCTTCTCAAATTTTATATGTTACCCAAACTTAATTGTTATCAGCAAAACCACATGTTACTTTTTTGCATTTTTTTGTTAATGTAATTTCGAGTTTTTTGAGGGAAGAATGTGGTTTTTTTTTAAATTGTGATATCAATTGTGTATGTTTATTATTCTCGAAGTTTGTCATTTCGAGCAAATTAGTGGTTATGAATCTAAATTAGTGTTGTAGGAGCATTATGTCTGACTGAAAGAAGGGGGAGGGGGTGAGGGACAGTATTGACAGTCCTACTAATCCATACCTATGGTTAAAAATCCTCAAGTTAAAACTTTAGGGAACAAATGCACTACCCTTCACATTAATGATATTGCGGGAAACATTTTGAATGAATATGTTTTAACCCTGGTATTAAATTTGTAAGCATGGTCTGAACTCTCACACCCTAGGTCTTAATGTCATAATCAAGATTAGAATTTATTTTCCGTTTATTTGACATTGTCTTAAGCAAAATGTTTAGTGATTATGATTTGACACTAGAGTTGGAGTATTAACAAGTTGTTTTAAGACGGAACTTTTTACTGTATCCCCTTGCTTTGGGTTTCCAAAATGTTATATTCTTCCTATAATTCTAATGTACACCTGCACTGCATCTGATAGTCATTTCTCAAAATGATTATTTTAAGATAACATATATCCCATGGCTCAGTTTAGAGATACTATTCGAGAATCGCAATAAAATTTGGGTATATTATGTTGCTCAACTAGGTCTAATGTACAGTTAAAACAAAGATTAACTCTGACGGTATCGCGTATGAATCTTGATAGATTCTTTTTTTTGTGTGTGGTGCTTTTAGTCGATTCACAACCTACGATGGAGGAAACTATTTTAGTTGGTGATGATCTGATGACGGGTCCAGCATCGCCAGTCATTCCACCAGAAATTGCATCGCATGTGCTTGAAGGTGTTGATATATGCGATGGAAAATTGAGGAACTTGTTTCTATGTAAATCTTCTTTAAGCCCTACGTTTCCCTGGTCTTTTTTTCATCTTTCATCATCAACGGTTGCTCCATTGTGATATGTATCACCTCTTAAATTTCATGATTTTTCAGGCTTGCATATTAATGATATTGAGCCATTCTGTCAAGATGAGATTGCTCTTTACAAGCAGTGTTCACAAAAACGGGTGAGCTAATTTAGTGCTAATTATCACAGGATAGAGAACATGGATAATGATTACAGACAGAAAGGGAACTTGGAAACGTTATGTTCTTTCTTTTAGTTGTTTAAATTTTTACTTGGTTACATTCTTATATTCTAGGATGTGGAACTAAGACAAAGGCTCCAAGATAGTGAGCATAAATTAGGATTGTCAATGCCCATTGATCAAGCAAAGGAAAGAGCTTCTCAACTAGAATCAGAAGCGACATTATTAGATAGGTATGTTGGTCAATTAACTCTTTTAATGTGAAATGTGTTGAAACAATTGTTTAAAGTTAGATCAGAACTCTGACAGTGCAATTTATCATATATTTGTATTAATTCATCAAAAGGTGATTTCTACTGCAGTTTTTAAATTATATTTTCAGTTATTTCTAGATGTGAGTTTCATCTAACTAAGACCAACTTCAAAAAATTTATCATCTTCAGTGAAATATTAGAATAATGGAAGCTCGTCTGTTGGACTTGAAGATAAATGCAAGAACAATATTAGTATTACTGTAGTTAAATCATTGTTTGCACTTCGTGTATGATTAAAATTTTTACTTTTTCCCTATTGTTGATTTGGAAATTTATTTATGTTTGCTAGTAACTTGAGGGGGTGGTACAAAAAAACCATCACATGCTGATGTATATGGTTTACTATTAGCACTTACACCCAGCTATGGAATGAGGATTTATGTATTCTAAAGAACCAGTAACTTCATAATATATTCAATTTCTGACATTGACCAAAACAGAATAAGTGCACTTTGTTTAGTCTTTTTCAGCGCTACTTTAAGAATACAGTCTGTTTTTCCTTTACGGAATTTTTTTTTATCAGGCCTTTACGATTTTCTCTATTCGTATATGTTCTGCCAGTCCTTGCTCCTGCTGTTTCTTTTAAGTCATTTAAAATTTTGTCTGGCTCTTTCATAGTGTTGGTTTAAATGCAAGTATAATAGAAAGGTTTTACTCCCACTATTGGTTGCCAATTAGTTTCAAGTGGGACTAGTCTTTTATTGGCTTGGTCCTGATATTGAAAAGAAAAATAAATAATAAGGCAATATGTGCGGCATGGACCAGTCATGATAGGTACTAGAAGTTTTTTGTTTAAACTTAAGCTAGATTTATGCACTTAAATTTAAATGCAGTTTGTGTAGTTGGATTATTTTTGTTCTTATTTCTAGATTGAATTTGCACATTATTTTACTCTTAAAAACTTCTATCTAACTCGTTGAATTATACATTCTAGACGCCTGATTCTGTTAAGTGCCGATAAAAGCTTTATAGCGCATCGTCTAAGATGGAGCCTGCAATCACGTTCCACCGATATCAAGTAATGTTTGATCTCAGCACTTCGATTAATATAAACTTTTTTCTTTATAGCAACTAAATAATTTTGCCTCCTTAGTTGTATGGGTTATGACTATCTTGTACTGAATCGAGCACTTTGCAGGAGAAGGCTTGAGGGCTTGAAGCAGGGAATAGAGAAGAGGAAGGAAGAGCCTGTGAAATCTGCAAACCTAAAGAAATGGTCCTTTTGGTGAATGAACCCTGAGTTTAGGTTAATTTGAGACTACTATATCTAGAAGCAGTATGTACTATCGTCTGTACTTTGACCTTAATTTCCCCCCTAGGAAAAGGGATTATTACAAATATTGCATTACATTTAAGTGCGCTTTTTAGAAAGTTATAATTTGCTTATAATGATGGCAGAATTAGAATTTATTTTAAGAATGTGCCTAGATAGTACTATAATAGGAAATTCGAACACAAATTATTTGATCTAAATCTTATAATAAAATGTTAACATCCACTAAAAAGGGAATTGTAAATGAAAAGTATTTACAAGAATTTAATTTGTAATATTTCAAAGAACCAATTTTAGGTAAAAAGAAAGAAGCCATCAAGATTTGATGGGTATGATCCGAAACTCTAAATAACCATTATCTTCTAATTTATAATGTAATATAATTTTTTTAATTTTCATCAATGTTTCATTAATATTTACCTATATTCATATATAAATGTCAATTATAGTAGTCTTATATTAATGTATGTTACACTTTATTCACCCTCACATTTATATATCCATCTTCATGTAATAATGAATTAATTCTCACACTTATTTCAACTTGACAACTAATTTTTATTATTTTCACAGTGCATTTCTGTTCAAACAAACAACATGTGATTTAATATATATATGCTACTCTTTTTAGGTAAATTAAATCATATTTATGTATTAAAAATGTCAAGTAAATTTTCTAAGGGTAAAGTATCTAACATAGTACGATACCACATGATGCATTATATAATTATATACAACAAAAATTTAGTGCTGAAAATTTAAAAGCATTAGGCATTAGTTTTTTTTTTTTTTGAACTAAAGGCATTAGTTTAAAATTAGTGTTACAAATCTTATTGCCAATTTTACTACGTTTAGTATAAATTTTTCATCTTTCGAGCAGTACAAAATTTAATATAACTCAATAGGTCAGTATGTCCCATTTTGGTTAGGCTAAAATGGTTTATTTGCTCTTTATTCTCCAATCTCCAACTTAAGGGAGACATCTTAATTCCAATAAATTAAACAAACAATTTACCCTGTTTTTTCAACTTTTAAGATTGTATTACATTGGAACATTACTTGAACATTTTTTGAGTATGCCATTTTGGAACCTATTTTGAAGGGGGGATGGATCACATTTCTTGATGATAATAAGAATATACAAAAGTAAACCATATGGAAAACGAACTAGAATTATTATATCCTGTCGAAGCTGGGTGCAACCAACCATTTCTATTGACACGACAGGATATACAGGAACAGGAGTTTGTATATGATATGGTTCAAGTGAATAACTTCGACATGAAAAATTTCAATTACAAATACTTTCATACACTCGGTTCAACAGTTCAACTCTTGCATTTTGTTGGGGTGGGAGATTTACATTTCGTAATTTTGGCCTTACAGAGCGTTGCCAGAAGCAAATTTTATGGTACCTTATATTAATACAACAGCAAAGAAAAAAGGAAATAGGAAAATTAACCATCACAGTAGATGAATCTAGTTATCTCACTCCCCCAAAGAATGTGGCATCTTATTGTCGCTGGCTGCAACCGCTTCCATCAACGTGGGTTTTTGTTTGGGTTACAACAGTGACCAGCAGATGACAATGAACAGGTTGTATATATAATCAGGTTCTGGTGAATACTTTCTACAAAGACATTAGTCGGTCCATTACCAGTTTAACAATCTTGGGTGCATCAACGGTTACCGCTACCTTGACAGAGGGTTTATCAGACCACTCAGTTACTTCACCAAACCTTGTTTGACAAGAATAAACACGGAACAAATAAGCAAATAATAATGATAAAATGTACAAGTTCATTTCATCTGCAAGCCTATTCGTAGGGAACAGTAGGACATCTGAACATGCAAAATTTTCTTTATTTGGAGTAGCGGCAAAGCAACTTAACATTACCAACTTACTGAGATTTATAGCTACATTTCCCACCCTTTTTGTCTATTACGGAATTAAAAGAAGTTAAAATTTCACAATCTGTTCTAATTAGACAAAATACAGTAGGCTTCCAGGTCACAGTACATGATCTTATTTGAAGTGGGAAACTGGAAAATTTGTAATTCACTCAATCTTATAGAGAGGATTAAATATTTTAGGAAGATGTACGTGAACATGAGAACAAAACTTCAAATCATCTGGGATTCCAACTGAGCCCTAGCAAATTTAGTTTGTAATCATTTGTTTAGTTCATGTTTGCTGCCCGTGAAGAGCTTCGTAATGTGGGAAAGTAGGCATGTTAATGTTGGTTATTTGCCATAACTAGCTACCTACTTAACAATAATACGCCATTTGAGATTGCGGAGTTGCCCAGTCTAACCTATGTATTTAAGGTAAAGATGCAGTGAATAGTTATCTCACAATTGCATCTACTGATCTACAAATACTAGAAATGACTGCTTTAACAACACTGCTCCCGCCAAATAATTTCAGCTTCAGTGCTGCTGCTGCACCACTACTCCAACAAAGAACTCCAGAGAAATTCTGTTTTTCAACATTTTTACAACACAATGAAAATAAGATTTAGGAGTTCATGGACACGGCTTTTAGACCCTTCTGAACTCCAGCACCATATTTTGGTGCAGGTTAAAGGCCTACTCAAGGAGATCAGGTCACCAGATTATTTTCACTTTCTATTTCCTTGTACTTTAGCCTATAAGCAGCCCACCTCTCCTATATATATAGGCTACCTATAAAAGCTCCAAAGGAGAGGTATGTTTGGACAGTACACATTTATTCTCAGGACCCCTGCAGTTCTGGGGTATGCCCAAATGCTTTATTCTTTTCTATCTTTCTACAACAAGTACCTTTAAAACAAATAGAATTAATTAAAGTCGTTCGTTTATAAAATGCATCTGCACGTTAGGATCACATATACCTCATTCCATCGGTGCTAATTCACTAGACCATCTACGAGTTAGAAAACATACAAAATGTAAATGCGGAAAACAACATTTCATGGTCACTAAAGTTTACCAATACAACAACATTAAGTTCCAGTTCACTATTGCTAAAACAGATTGTTGATTCTACGCCCGAGGAGAAGTGAGATTAATTGATTAAAAAAAATAATTTTTTCCCTAGCTATAAACCAATTTTAGGAAAACCTACTGCTGTGGACCTAGGTAGCATATAAAACTAGCTTTCAACGAAAACATTTGCCATTACAATGTTGAACTTTAGATAGGTCACGTATATGCATGCTAAAATTAATAAAAAAGCAAAAAAAAAACAGATAACAATACAAGTAACACACAGCGCTGTATTAACAGAAACTTAATATGCATAAAGATTTACAGTTACAGGTGATTCTCAATCTAATGGACGTTCCGGAATGTATTAAAACACACAAGTCTATCTTTTTGTGTGGGTGTGTATTGGTAGGAGATTAAAAGAATAATTGATAATAGGGTTTATGCATTGGTTAGAGGATATAAATATATAATCAAGCAATAGCATGATATGACAACATCAGTTTTTTCGTCTCAACTCAAGTTGATAATTTTATAATGGTACTGAAAACACTTATACCTCTTTTGTTTGTTGTAAAATAAAGTCAGGCCTCTTGTTATGCCATTTGTCTGAACTCGGACAGCACCTTCTGTGTACGTTAATAATGAAGGATGCACCGCTGCGAGGAGGGCAGTTGGATCATGAAGGTAAACACCTACAACAATCACAAACTAGCATGAGAAAGCAGAAATTTAAACATGCAACTTTCTGGACGTTCCAATCGACAGACCTTTTGTGCAGTACGCTTCACGATGGTAAGAAAAATAGACTTCTAAAATTTTGCAGAGGTATTCGGCAAATTTTCCGGTGGCTTTGGAGAGTGTATCTAGATCCGTATCTGTAGTACACCAAAGAAAACAATGATTTGATGAAAGCATAACCAGAAAACAATTATTTAATCATTTTATAATACGCATTCAATTTGTTTATGTGTCTCAGGTAAAAGTAACACAGATGGGTTTCCCGACATTAGAAATAAGACTTGCGCAGCATAAGTTTGTTCAAATATATGTGTGAGTTGACTCAATTTCAGACTGGCTTGCTGTCAAGGGTGCAGAAAAGGGCATCGATAATCAGTTCACTTAGACTGCTGGGCTTCTACAAGATAACATATTTGTCAGATACTTTTACTTATCCTGCAACAAATGATGAGGAGGAATTTGATAATTTTATACAATCTATATCTACTAATTTTGACAGATTGGTTCAAATTGATAAAGGTAAAGAAAATTGCTTCCAGTAGAGGGTAAACATAATCGTTGTATGCTTATTTGATTAGCACCAGATCCTTTAAAGTTGGCGGAAAGGAAGAATAGCGGGGTTTGTCACAAGGAAACTGGACAATTCTTATTAAACAGTCTTCGGCATGACCACTTTTCTTTATCTCTTTCTAAAAGCCTAGGGGCTTATTTTGATCACTGCTTTGTTAGATCCTAATATAGGGCATTAATGTTGCAAAATCATCAAACTTTCATGTATCATTATTCGAACTATGAGTGAAAAATGTCAGGTCCAGTAGAGGCTACACGGCATGGCTAGATGGCTCTTATTTGATTAGCAACAGATCCTTCGACACTTGGTGGAAAGGAAGAACAGTGGGGTTTGCTACAAGGAAACTGGACAATTCTTGATAAACAGTCTTGCGCATGACCATTTTTCTTTTTCTCTTTCTAAAAGCCTCGGGCCCATCTGATCACTGCTCTCTTATATCCTAATTTTAGTAATGTTTTAAAAATCATCACACTTTCATGTATCATAATTTGAATCAACTTATAGAAATGTCTGGTCAATCTAGTACGATTCTTTAGTTGTTTCGCCTTGGGGGTAAAGTAAACCAAAATGCTTATGATGTATGCAATCCAGGAAGAGGAACCTATTTTTCACTACAAGCTCTCGAGATTTGAAATTTAATTGCTTTAGTCTCCGGTCTCTAATGAAGAAATCATTGAGGTACTTTGTAGTATGCCCAAATGAAACTGTAACAAGTTGCGACTTGTATCATGATTAAGTAGGGGTATTAGCTACGTGCATAATAGATGATGTAGCTGAAAGTGTAACAGAATGGGCAGATAAAAACTGCAATCCCACTACTTTAAAAATTAGATATACATGTCAAAAGCGACTACTTACAAGGATATTTCAACTTTTAAGTTATTCGTAATTCACTTATCTTGAACAGAATACTGGTGCTCTAACACTAGTTGGCCTACTCGGTCATGTCTTTTGTAGTCTAAACAAGAAAATGTATCTCTAATTTTGTAAATAAGAAATACATATGATGTATCGTTAATCTCAAAAACACACATTAAAGTAAACATTTATTATTGGCTAATTAAACCAGGCCATATTAAAGTTGGCTAAACGTTGTCTAAAACTTTTTTTTGATGAGTGACTGGATAATAAAGCATTACCTGTCATAACAACTTGGTGGGTCACATTAATCCCGACAGCTAAAATGTTAGCTCCGCTTGTGAAAACAATATCTGCAGCATCTGGATCGCCAAAAATCTGCCAGCCAAATGCATAGCCAAAAAAGAACATAAAACATTGTGCCCAAGGTACAAGTGAATCAAGCACATGAAACCGTGAAGGAAGCATAGTCCATAGTAAAAGAGGTTAACGATGAGAAAAACAGGTTACAATTAATATTATACAAGGGATTAAAGTATCATTTCACCACAAAATTCCTATATTTAAACAAATGACTCGATCAAAGTGTCAAAAGTATATACTTTTTAGTAGATCTATTGGAAGTGACGAAAGAAGGACTAAAGTACAATATTTCACTTGCATAAAAAGGTTCTCACTGACATGTCAAGATATACACTGTTAGGCGTTAGCTGCCAAGTGAATGGTAACTGCACTGAAGTTTACTGAAAATAGCAACAGATCCATAACCCACGTAGTAGCACGAATAGTTTGTGTATTTTTCCAACTTATGAGGCATAGCACCTGTTTGGTTCACTTACATGAAAGGATCAAGTGTTTGTATATAAAAACAGGTACTTAGTTTTGTAATTGTGATAAGCGCTTGTTTATTTGAAAAAAGAAGATTGGAAAATACCCATGTGAAACAATTACTATCCCTATATACATTAAAATCTCAAGTTCTAACTATGTTATTAACATGATAAGATGCACCAAGTGAACAGAATGAACAACTTACATTTGCTTCAGCCGCTGGATTAACATTTCCATTTACTGAAAAGGCACCACCAAGAATAACTATCTCCCCGACATTTTTGGTAAAATTGGAATCCAATTGAACAGCCTATTTGAAATAGAAATATTTCACAAAAAATGTAGTTCAACTTAATTAATGGCCGATGCTAGTGTAAATCATTAAATTATTGAAAAGACAAAGAAAAACTATGACAAAAGTTCAAAAATTCCGACCAATGCAATATTAGTAAGGGGGCCTAGGGCAACCACACTGACTTCTCCAGGGTATAATTTAGCTTGTTCAACGAGAAATTCAGCAGCTGACTGTTTTATTGGCTTTCCTTTTGGTGGAGGAAAGTTCTGGTTTCCAAGTCCATCCGTGCCATGAACAAAATCAGCAATACGCAGTTTTGTCCCTTGCTAAATAAACCAACGAAAGCTCATTAAAAGAAAATGATTCATAAAATCAATTTAAGAAGAAATATAGTACAAGAGAGGTGGATGAATAGCATTGAAGAAGATAATTTGTACAATCAATCCAGATTAAGTGAAAGAATGTAATACTGTGATTGTGACATGAGATCCTTCGGCCACTGGAATATCAGTCCTCCCTGCAACTTCCAACTACATAGCGGAAAGAAACTAACAATAATTAACAAAAGAATATCCATCAAGTTACACCAACATAGCATTCACATGAAAATCCAAGATTTCCACGTAAACAAAATCTAAATTTGATGTCTTTTTGATGAGTTACCTATTATCCCAAAACTCAGTGTGTCAAAGGCTTGAATGGATCATATATCTTTAAGAGTAGAGTGCAGTATGGAAGCAAAAAAAAAAGAGGATTATTTGAACATGCACTTTGGCCAACATACCACTTGCAATACTGCACTTTTGGAACTACCACTTGCAATATCAAATTTTATAGCTATTTTAGCTAATTGTGTTAGGACTTTTCCATCTAATTCCATTTAACAACCGTATATATTATATATGTTTGCCTATACCCATTAATATAGCTGTTTAATTAGGAATTGAACAACGAAAACTCACATAATTAGTTGAAATTGATGGAATGTGTATAAATGAAACTAAATGTGAACTTTGGTCATAGAAATGATAGTTTTAAAATTGTAGTATTTCTCGTGGCATGTTAGCCAAAATTCAAGTACTCTTAATGCACTTCAATCCTTCCTAAGCAATTCTTCTCCCTTCGAAGCCCATTTTTAAGATAGAGACTAGATCACTAGGATCTCATCTCTTGGAATCCAAATTAAATTTTCAATTTTTAGAAAATTGAGGGTATCAAGATTCGAAATTGACCTACTATGATAAGTCACCAACTCTTCCAAACCTATGGGTGTTACAAGAAGCTCTTAATTTGGATCATATAATTTTAACATTCTGCACCTTCCTCCTCGTCAATGATCGTATAACCAGTTTAACGTAAACAAAGAGGAATCCAAAAAAATTAAGTACACGGTATAAACACAAGAAAATTACCAAATGCAAAGCATTTCGAGTGGCAAGAGTAGTGTACACATTCCCATATATAGTAGTGAGTCCAATCACCTCCACTTCCGGCGAATTCAACGCTACAAATATTGCCATAGCATCATCTGTATAATCACATACACAACATTGCACAACCTTTAATCAACAACACTCTAATTCTTCTTCTTATCATTTCAATCAAATATAAAAATCAAAAAACACAAAAAATGAAAAAAGAGTACAAATTTCAGCTAAAGTTTTGATCTTTTAAATTGGGTTGTAATTATAATAATCAAAACATAAAACTCACTTGAATTTATAAATATTCTTGAAGTTTTGTGAAGTTCTTGAAACTTTCTTTAATTGTCACAAAAATGTATACATACATATATTCGATGAAACAGTGTATATAAAAGTGTAAAGAGGTGATAAATTTACCGATGCCTGGATCAGTATCGATGATCATCTTTTTGGGTGCAGCCATATTTTTGCTGTTTACAAGATCTTCTTGACCCCCACCACCACTGCTGTTAATGATTTTCCCTTGCTTGTTTTTATTTATTTATATTTGTTGATCATATTCTTATATCTATATAAAAAATAATTTATATTTTAATCCTAATAATCATATAACAATTTACACGTATTTTAAAATTTTAATATTAAATATATATATATATCGAATAAATATTATCCATTTAAAAGTAAACATTATTTTTCAGTTTTAAACATAAAAAATATATAATTTAAGTTTAATTTAAAATTAATAAATAAATTTAAGACAAATGTATTTATATTAAAATCCACATAATTATTTGAATATAAAAATATTTACAAACCAAAAACATAAGTATAAACAATAAATAAAATTAATATATGGAAGGAAATTTTAATTTTATACTTATTTTAAGAAAATTAAGTATGTATTATAAATAAATGTATTATATTTTTGCATCATGGTATAGTGGTTTGATATCTCATTTCGGAAAATTTTTGAATATGTATTTTTTTTGAAGGAGTCGTCTAGATAAATTTTTGACTCGTCCACCTAACAAAAAAATTTATCTGAACAAGTGATTCAGGTATTGTTCACTGCTTTTGTCATGGTCCCGCAGGTTATAATTTTAATATTTAACCCTTAATGTTAAATAATGTAAGCATGATTATTAAAATAGACCGATTACAAACTTCGTCGATAATTAAAAAATTGATTAACAATATTTAACCGATTAATTCAAAGAAATAAAATTTATTTAATTTAATAATTAATTAATAAATTATCAATAAATCATAAGATTTTTAAAAAATAAATTGATAAATCATAAATTGGTATCTCAACTAGAATCCACTTTCGTAATAACCCCCACAGGTCATATTCTAGATTTTTTTGTGCATTATGTAATTATAGCGTTTTTTATTATTTTCTAATTGGTAAATATTATGCAATATATCAGATATATCAAATATAATCAATTAATTATCAATATGTTGATTTATATGTAATATGTTATAAAACCGATATAACGTTGCTAATATGCTAATAGAGCGTAGTAAGTAAATTATATATTTTATTTATATTTCCTGAATGAATTTAAGTCGTTGTACGCTTAAAAGTAAAATGTTAAAAATTATTTTCTAAAATACGGTCAATGTGTCCGGGAGAAACAAACTAAAAAATAATGCATACCATGAAGTGTGAACTAAATAGTTGAGCAAAATTTTTTAATTTTGGCTAAATGAACTTGAATTAATGAACTATTTCATGGTTAAAGTTACTATCAACTTGCAAGTACCATACTCAATTTTAAAAATGTATAACCAAAATCACAAAAACTTACGATCGTAATATTGAACAAAATAGTAAAAACTTACAATCGTAGTATTGAATGAAATAAAAATTACACAAATATAAAATTAGTAGTTTTTAACAACCCAACAAAAAAAAGTTGTTTTTAACGGAAAAATGTTAGATTATGAAATATTACCAATTACGTTGATATTATATCATTGTCAATGTTATAACATGTGAACTAAACTTGATCCGGTGTACTTAATTTTTTAAACTTTTGAGCAAAGTCATAGTTTTATTGTATGTCAGATAATTTTCAGTGTCATAATTTATTAATTAAAATTGATCTAATTCACCTAATTTTTATCTAGTGAACAAAATTTAAAATCCAATCTATCATTCTTAATTTCATAGCATAATTCATTTTGTTACTCTCCAATTGATCAATGAATTTGAATACGTAATCAATATCAAATTTTTTATAATTTATAAAGATAATGTTACATGTGCGCGTATATGTACGTAAAATATATTTTTTTCAATTATTTAGTCAATATAATATTCATGTGTCTTGTATTAGTGATTTTAATCCACAAAGTACTTAACAAATATATCGTATAAATATTGAACAAACACGTTTTATAAATTTTTGCTTCAGTATAAGTGTATACATGAACATTAGATATTAATTATCATTGTGTAATTAATATATATCGTATTAATGTAGAATAAACTCAAATTATAATTTTTATTTAATTTTTTTAATGTAAGTGCATAATTGACTATAAGACTTTATTAATCATAACTTATGTGTACTTTCGTAAATGTAAATATAACGATGACATCAAAAAATATTATATTACTAATTAAAATAGATGTTATGTGTTAGTTCATTTATTTTTTTTGTAAAGTAACTACTTTTATATGTTAAATTTTGATTAATATTTTTACTTTAATAGTAAATTTACATTATTTAGAAATATATATATATATATATATATGTAAGTCCAATTTTCAAAAAAAAAAACTATTTTTATAAACATAATAACACACAAGGGCAAATTTGTTATTACAAATTAATAAAATTTCTTACTAATTTTCATGAAT